>NC_067494.1:26961867-27194367 GCF_947179515.1 Apodemus sylvaticus | reverse complement strand
AAGGTAAACAAATGGGTGAAGCTAGTGGGAAAGTGGGTTCATTTAGTCTTCCAAGCAGATTCACATGGACTGCAAACGGTATGCAGTTTCCAGTCATTAATTTTTCTCCGGTTAGAGGGGACAGTGGGGGTGACTTTACAAATGGACCTGCTCTTAGGTAAATTGTTGAGGGCAAAGAGGTTTTCTCATTCGGTTGCTTCACACTGCCCCTAACTCAGAATCGTCAATACGCCCGAGTGGTGCGGTCTTCTGAGGCCCACCCTCCTTGGTCACGGTGGGTACGAGGATACCGCGGAGCTTCCTGGCTGACAGGATGGCTCCTAAATGTCCGGGTCTGAGCCCTCTCTCTGCCACTCACTCATGGCAGAGCCTTCAGGTAGTTATGGAAACACTTTGTGCCTCAGTTTCTACATCTGTACATCTGTGAATGGAGAGATAAAAATAAAGCATCAGGTATGTTGTGCACACCTGTAAGGAGGCTGAAGTTCCCAGTCATCTTAGGCTGCATACCAAATTCAGGGCTAGGGTAGGACACATGAGAGAGTTTCTCAAAATGCATAGAGTAAATAAATCCTCATGTTCATGGACCCTTCGTGATGAGGATTCAGAATATCTCTAACCAATCTTATCATATAGGAATTGTTAAATGTGCAATCTTTCATTTAGTTCTTCTTCTCACATACATTATATTCTAACTTCAATCTCCCCTCCCCCACTTCTCCAAGCTTCTCCTCCCCTCAGATCTACTCATCCTCCATTTCCCCTCACGAAACAAAAGCAGGCCTTCCAAGGATAACAAACGAACATGGCCCAACAAGATACAATAAGAGTAGGCACAAATCTCTCAGGTCAAGGCTGGACAAAGACAACTCAATAGGAGGAAAAATCCAAGCACCTGCAAAAATGTCAGAGACAACCTCCCAGACCACTGTTGGGAATCCCACAAGAACATCAAGCTACAGAACCGTAGTGTATATGCAGAGGACCACACAGGATCTGTGTTTGTTGCTTCTGTCTCTGTGGGCCCAATGGGACCTACTTAGTTGATTGTGCTTCATGTTCTCATGGTGTTCTTGAACCCTCTAGCTCCTACAATCCTTCCTCCCCTTCTTCTGTGTGTTTCCCCTGGCTCAGTGTTTGGCTGTGGGTCTCCACATCTGCTCCCACCAGTTTCCGGATGATGCCTGCCTCTCTAATGACAACTGGCTAGGCACCAATCTATGAATATGGCAAAACATTGTTAGTAATCATTTCGTTAATTTTTTTTTCAGTCATGCTTGGGTCTATCCTGGGTCTCTGGCCAGCCTCTGGTTCCTGCCCTCCAGGCAGGGTCAAGTGTGAGTTCCCTTTCATGGTGTGCGCCTCAAGTTCAACTGGTCATTGTTTAGCCATTCCCACACGTTCTGCACCAATACTACCCCAGTACATCTTACAGACAGGGCAGATTGTAGGTGGAGGTTCTGTGGCTGTGTTGATGATCCAGTTGCACTGCTGGAAGCCTTGCTTGGCTATAGAAGATGCCCATTTCATGCTACAAATCCCCCATTACTAGGAGTCTTCTCTAGGATTGCTGTCATAGATTCCAGGGAGTTTTCACTGCACTAGATTTTCACATCAACCTTCAAATTCTCCCAGTTCCAGTGATCTCTTTCAAAACGTAATCTCCATATTCCCTACAATCTGATCCCTTCTGTTTCCATCTCCACCTTCCTAAAGTCCACCCACAAATCTATTCTATTGTTCCTTTCCAGGGAGAACCATGCATTCCCCCACTTGAGGACTCCTTGTTACCCAGACTCACTGGATCTGTGGACTGTAGCATGATTATCCTTTACTTAACAGCTAATGCCCACTTATAAGTGAGTACATACCATGTTTGCCTTTCTGGGTGGAGATTACCTCACTAAGCCATACAATCTGAATAACTGATAACAAATGTCTTTTGATACGATGCCAGAGATAATTTCAGGGGATTGTATTGTAATTTTTTCTCCCCCCCAAAATTACGGGCATTAGAAAGAAAAACAATGTAAGAAAACCTCTTCAGCATCTTGTTTGTGTGTTTACTTGTCAAACAGATGACAAATAAAATAACTTGAGTTTCTAGAACATTCTTACATATTAAGCAATGGAAATAATGATACTAAATGATACTAAAAATGTTGACTTCTATTTTTCTGCTTGCTGAAGAAGAGAAGAAATTCACTGGCCGGTGACACACCACTTTCTAAGGGACCTCAGGGGTGTTCATTATCCACATATTACATCTGCTCAATTCCAAACACATCTAAGAAGTGTGCCTGAGTGCAGGAAAAAAAAAGCTTACAAAAAAAGATTGCAAAACTGAGCTTGGTGAGGTACATGGTGACAAATTGTTCACTATTCCAATTTTTTAGAACCTTGAAATTTTAATTATGTGTTTAGTATGGGTGATCGAGCATGAGTGAAACACAGAAAGAGTTTCTCTTCAGCACTAGCAGGAATGTCCCAGATGATGTGATTCAGAAAAGCCGGGTGCGAGCTTATACCAATGTAGTATACGTTGCAATATTTTTATATTTTTTTCCTATTTGTGCCATAGCAGGTATGTGGAGGTCAAATAACATTCAGGAGTCAGTCCTCTCTCTCCACACTATGCATCCTGGGATCTCAGTCAGGCTTGGTGTCAAAGGTCTTTAGCTATTGAGGCATCTTGATGATACTAAATAATTTTTTAATTTAAGATAAAAGTTTTTAGTAGCAGAAAATAAAGAAGTCTGGCAGTTGGGAGGGGGGAAATCAGAACATCCTAAAGATATCTAAAATTGTAACAGTCAAGTCCCTAATCTGAAATGATATAGTAGCTCATACAGCTCGTGCATCTTCGCCCACGTTTCCAATTACCTATAGATTCCTTACTACACCTTCAAATATGTCCCTGCTATGTAAACACTAAAGGCATTTGTAGGAGCTTATTATAACATTGTTTATGGTATGACACAGAAAATGAAAGTTGGGTTTAGACAACCCCAAGAAGCGTTTCCATTCCAGGACTGTCAAACTGGTGGATGTAGAACCTACTAATTCCATTAGAAGAAAATGGTAACCCAAGGAAAAAAACTAATCTCATCAAAAGCTGGAAGTACAGTTAAAACTAGCACTACTAGAAATAATCAGATTCTGTGCTCAATGATATCAGAAGCCCTGTCCTCCTAAGTTGAAAATCATAAACGTCATTTTATAAGTCTGTGTGCTGTTATAGTTTCTGAAGATTTGTTATGATTCTATTTCAGCCTTATCTGGAAACAGACCCTAAAATAAGCTACATAATTTTGGAAAATTCCCACATGGCGTGTGTAGCCATGGCTCTTTTAAAAATGAACCAAGATTGCAATCTGAAGAAGAATCACCATGAGAATGCTGTGAACACCATACAATACTTTGTGTGGTCTGTAGATTGTGGTTCCGAGACTTAGGGGCCCAACTGAAGCTTACATCTCACCCACCCTTAGAAAGCATTCATTGTTTCCCAATCCTGAATCCATGCTGGTCCCAGGAAACTTTTTCTGCCTTCAAATATCTAACAGAAGCATCACCCCAGTTCTTAACTTGTTTACCTAATAATGTTATAGCAGCAAGGATGATACAGATAAACAATACTTGCTTAAAGTCAAAGAAAGAAGGAAAAGAAAAGACAGAGAAATGTTCTTCCTATATGGTACAATATTAGTCATTTATTTTATTGGTCTGATAAATTACCCAGAGAAGGATTCATTTTTCTCATGGTGATAATTCATCATTTCATGATGGGAAAGGTATTATGGTAGGACCAATTCACAATGGAAACTTGATCACATCTGTATCCATCATCAAGGATTCTCCTCAGAGACACACCTCCAACAGTAAGGCCCCTTCCTCCTGGAGGTTCTGTAGCCTCTGAAAATGGTATCACTACTTGGGGACTAAATGTCCAAACACTTGAGCTTTGGGGAACATTTCACATTTAATCATTTCAGATAGTATGGCTGCAGAATTTCCTTCTTAACAAATAACAGCTGTTCACTGAGCTCACAGTGTCTAATCCTTCCTCTTTCTATTTTAGGGGCCTACTTCCTTCAAGTTGGCGTCCTTGTATCTATATGCTTTGTGGACACACACAACTAGACAACTATAATGTTCTGGTTAGGGCAAGAGGCAAGACACTGACGGACAAATACAGTGTTTCTTCTGCTCTACCTATCTCTTCCTATCTTTGTGATTGACATCAGAAATTTTCTAAAGAGAGGCCATAAACACTGAAGAAAGGGAAACACATTCATCCCTTCAGGCCTTGACTCTTCCAGAAGAACAGCCATGACTATTTTACTCTACCTTTAAGCTGTCCTATCTTGATAATGTGTCCTCTCTAACTAACATTTTATTTCTTAATGTTACAAACCTGATAACTTTGGAGGGAATGAGAAGGTTTAGTGACAGAGGCCCTGAAAATGAATGACAAAAGCAACTTGCAATCAAATCAGATGTGTCACCAGAACATTTTGTCTAAGACAAGATCAGAATACTCTAAATTGAATAGCAGAAAATATAGGCTAAAAAATTAATAGCAAGCATTAATGGTTTTCTGCCGACATGACAATGTTGCGCAATGTGTGTCTGAGGATGTCAAAGGTCCTCTTTACCTGCCTCATCAGTAGTGATGGAAAGGCCCCGGAAGGCAATAATGAAATTTTATTACACATTTGCTATCCAGATTCTAAGCCCATATGATGGTCACGTCTGAGAACACACTGGAGTGATGTATATAGCCAACAGTTTTAAAGAAAATTTTATAACTGGGAAGTGGTGGTGCACACTTTAATTCTAGCACTTGGGAGACAGAGGCAGGTGAATTTCTGAGTTTGAGGCCAGCCTGGTCTACAGAGTAAGTTCCAGGACAGCCAGGGCTATGCAGAGAAACCCTGTCTTGAAAAACCAGAAAAACTAAAACAAAAACAAAATCAAAAAAAAAAAAGAATCACAATATAAATATAAATATTATCATGTGTCAATTTATGTCAGTTTTGACAGATTGATATATGTTATCCACCACTAAAAGTATTCAGGATTAACTCCTTCATGGTTAAGACAACATGACTACACTTAAGGCTAGCTTCTACACATCACAGGTTTTCTTAGGACAGGAAGTTTGCATTTTGGCGCTAGGTCATAATGAAATGAAAACACACACAGAAAACATCATTATATGATCATTTATACCATGGGGAAGATTTGAAAAAATTATGAGGAGAAAGCAAGAGAGAATTAATTCATAAGGCTGCTAGATCTACTTCATAATGAGGTGCATTATTAACTAAATTGTAGTTTGCAGTCACTCCTTATTATGGCTTTTGATTCATTTACTTCTGGTTCATTTGCTCGTCATAAATTCTAGAGCCCCAGAGGTACAACAAATGCATTGCTGAATTGCTTTTTTGCCACAGTAACCTTTTATTTCACTGCCTAAGGCATATATTTTATGATGCTGGTTTATCTGGGATAATACCAAGTAATTCAGATATAATGCAAGCTCAGTTGCTCTCAGTGGACATTCTAGATTTCGAACAGCTCTCTATTGCCTTTATCCCTACTTCCTTCCTACATCCACCCATTCACTCCACAACTTCTGTTTTCTTTGCCACATTTTCTTCACCTAACACCTAACTCTCTTAGAGACAATGAAACTTGAATTGCATAACCAGAGAAGGACTCCACTTTCCTCTTTCCCTCCCTCCTGCCCTTCCATAGCCATACAATATTACTGAGAACCAACCATGTGACAAATACTCAGACACTACGCTACACTGTAACTTGGATGCTGTCTCCATCATCAAAGACCTTATAATTTGATGGAGATAACACACCTTCCAAGACAGGTTGGACAGGTTGGGGACACTCCTTCCCAACTCTGAACCATGTGAACCATCAGAAGAGATGTGGCTGAAGAGGCAACCTGGACAAAACCATGAGGATATTGATTGTTCCAAGGAGTTTGTCCTAAGGAGTGGAGGTCAACGAATTTGGGACCTCAAACAAATCTCTGCCTAAATCCTACTTTTGACCATCATTCAGTTGGCAAAACCATGCCATTTGTTTGGTTTGATATACTATTGCCTTTAGGTTACAATGACAGGGAACCAAAAGCCAACAATATCTAAATATGTACTATCTAGTCCTTTATAGAAGCCCTACTGAAGAACAACCATTTCTACTGCCACCTCCCCTTGTGTTAGCATGTACAGAAAATGAGAGCGCATGAGCAGGAAGTGAGTTAAATATAGGTGCTTCTGGTGAGAAACAACTGGACCGAGGGCCAGAGCTATCTAAAGTGTGCCCTAGCGGAACACTCTTCACAAGGTAAGAGCCAGTGTTCTTTCAGAGTATTAACCCTCTACTCAGCACTCTGCTTAGGTATTAACCGTCTCACTTAATGAGAACTCACTGAGAAGATGTTAGCCACCAACTTAACATATACAATGTTTTAATCAGAAGTGGGGTTGGCGTTGAAAAATACAAAAGTAACTTTCATAGGGAAATCAGAGGTTCCAAGAGTTACATAAAGATTGTTATAAACCTTTATGAATCATAGTCTAATCGATTACAGGGTATTTTAGATGGAACTTGGGCTTTGGGCATTATATAGAACTGCTTTCTCTCACTGGAAGGAAACCTATGGTATGTAACTACATCTAGCTAGGGAGTGCTCAGTGGAACATCTAAGTTGTACCTGTCTCCCTAGGCTTAAGGATCTTTATGGAAGAAGAAATAAAAAGGTTGTAAGGTTGATGGTTTTGTCCCTGGGAGCTCTGGGAGTTCTGGATGACTCATATTTTGGTTCCTCCTGTGGCACTGCCAATCCCTTCAGCTCCTTGGGTCCTTTCTGTAGCTCCTCCATTAAGTTACCCATGCCTACAGACACATAGGCAGCAGAGGATGGTATTGTTAGACACCAAAAGGAGGAGAGGGCCTTGGTCCTGGAAAGACTTTTTTTCTTTTTTTTCTTTTCTATATTCATTGTTTACATTCCAAATGCTTTCCCCTTTCCTGGTTCCCCCCTCTCCATATGTCCCACAAACCCTCTTCTCTCCACCCATTCCCCAATCACCCCCACCCATTTCTCTGTCCTGGTACTCCCCTACAATGCTGAATGAAGCCTTGGTCCTGGAAAGACGTGATGCTGTAGTGTAGAGGATATATCTAATAAAAAAATAAAATGAAATGTAAAAAAAAAAAAGGTTGTAAGGGTCAGAGGTGGTAGATAACTCCAAGAATTCTTGACTATTGCCCAAAGGAACTCAGAGCATTTGTGACAGCACAAGACCTGTGCACACTGAGGCCAGACAATATTCCAGTATGCGGGGTCAGATAATTCCCGTTGTTATCTGAGGAGCTATTGGCATTTGATAGCTATAGAGAGGAATAAAGTCAGGTTTTTTTTTCAACAATGTGCCCGCCCCCATTTTCTATTTTTAAAACAGATCTAAACAGCTTCAGTCAGTGAAAGTTTACAACATTGAAGATGATAAGTCTTTTCATGGTTATGTTTACATTTCAGTCCTGGCCTTGTGTTGGTTTTCCTCCTTTTAGATGAAGGAAAAATTAGCATCTACAGAGCTACGAGCATTAAGAGAGTGAAGGCATGTAAAATTCTTTCTGAGATGCCTGACACGAGAGCTTAACAAAGGTAGTGTAATATTCTCATTAGCAACCAGTGCATAGCGAAAGATTTTCCTGTGCTAACTCCTTCCCCTGCAAAGTAGTCAGTTGCTTTTTTACAATATTTGGTCCAATAATTGTATGGAAATATGGCCTGTTTCTTCCTTTCTTCCATCTCCGTTTTCTTCTGTTTTCTCTGCCCTGCACCCATCCTAGCCTCCTCATTTTTAGTCTTCCCTCCATTCTTTTTCTATTCTTGGTATTTGAAATTGCGCAGGATTTGCCCCTTTTGAAAAACCAGTGTTGGACTTTGTCCAGTTTGGACAGTGCAACACTGTACAGCTTCGGGGTACAAAAAAAAAGTCAGAGTGTTCTGTGTTGCCGAGGGTCAGCTCCAGGGACTCCAGGGAGCTTCTGCCTGTGACAGTGACTGATGAACCACACCTCTGCTCTAGTGTCTCAGAGACAAACTCATTGGAGCTGACAAAACACGACTTAACTAAAAATAGAATTACAAACTCTGGATGTATATTGAATAAAGATGTGGCAGGGATAGCGGTGGGGTGGGGGGGAGGGGGAGCCCTGGAGGCAGAGAGGAAGGAAAGAGCTTGTGTTTCCAGCTCAGCTGCCATTTCTGCCTTCCAGCTAGCTCTGAAAATCTGAGTGCAGTAGAGTGACCCATGGCTGTGCAGCTCAGGTGGATTCTTAGCCTTATCTAAACCTGAAAGAACTCATCTCCCACCCCCACCCCCCACCCTCCTACCCCCCACCCCCCCACAGCCTCTACCCCACCCCACCTCCGCCCCAGAGCCTGTGGAATGCCAAAAAAGGACCCTCTTTTGTGGTGAGGGAGGGCTGAAAGGCTCAGGGGATTTGCAGCATGGCTCTGCAACTTCAATCCCTGTGGTTTGGGTCCAGGCAGGCAGCACTAGGATATTACAGGAAGATCTATCAGCTGTTCAGTGGCTCATGAGATGAGTGTGCACAACTGTGTTGCATGGGGCACATTATTTCAATAGACCTCCAAAACAATTCCCCTATGATCTTTCTTTAGTATATGTGCTGCATATATGCTTATGTGTGTGCATATGTGCCCACTTATGCATATATGTTTGGAGGCGAGAGGTCAATATCCAGGGTTTCTTTCCTTTTTTTGTTTTACACTCTTTCTCCTAGAATTTGGAATTTCTAAATGTGCCTAGGTTGTTTGCCCAGAGAGCTCTTGTTTCTCAGCCTCCTCAGTGCTGCAGATTACAGGCAAACGTGGCCATGTTTGCCTTTTAAAAAATTATTCATTGATGGCTATGTATGTGTGTGTGTGTTTGCGTGTGTTGGGAGTATGCATATGTGTGTGCATTTATGCATGTGCCATGGTGTACGCAGAACTCATAACAACTTGTAGCGAGGTACTTCATGACTTCCATCTTGGTTTGAGGAAGGGTCTCTCTTGTTGCTTGTGATACTTTGGAAGTCTATTCCAGGGCATCTGACCCACATGATTGCAGTTAAATCTATTGTCTCCACAGCCCATCCTGTCCTTAGGAGTGTTGGAATCACAGATGCACACGACTGTAACTGACATTTTTTTTTATTCGATATATTTTTTTATTTACATTTCAAAGGATTTCCCCTTTTCTGGTCCCCCATTCCCCGAAAGTCCCATAAGCCCCCTTCCCTCCCCCTGTTCTCCCATCCACTCCTTCCTACTTCCCTGTTCTGGTTTTGCCTTATACTACTACACTGAGTCTTTCCAGAACCAGGGGCCACTCCTCCGTTCTTCTTGTACCTCATTCGATCTGTGGATTATGTTTTGGGTATTCCAGTTTTCTAGGTTAATATCCACTTATTAGTGAGTGCATACCATGATTGATTTTTTGAGACTGGGTTACCTCACTTAGTATGATGTTCTCCAGCTCCATCCATTTGCCTAAGAATTTCATGAATTCATTGTTTCTAATGGCTGAATAGTACTCCATTGTGTAGATATACCACATTTTTTGCATCCATTCTTCTGTTGAGGGATACCTGGGTTCTTTCCAGCTTCTGGCTATTATAAATAGGGCTGCTATGAACATAGTGGAGCATGTATCCTTATTACATGCTGGGGAATCATCTGGGTATATGCCCAGGAGTTGTATAGCAGGATCTTCCCAAAGTGAGGTGCCCAGTTTTCTGAGGAACTGCCAGAATGATTTCCATAGTGGTTGTACCATCTTACAGCCCCACCAGAAATGGAGGAGTGTTTCTCTTTCTCCACATCCTCACCAACACCTGCTGTCTCCTGAATTTTTAATCTTAGCCATTCTGACTGGTGTAAGATGAAATCTCAGGGTTGTTTTGATTTGCATTTCCCTAATGACTAATGAAGTTAAGCATTTTTTAAAGATGCTTCTCCACCATCTGAAGTTCTTCAGGTAAGAATTCTTTGTTTAACTCAGTACCCTATTTTTTAATAGGGTTATTTGGTTTTCTGGGGTCTAACTTCTTGAGTTCTTTGTATATATTGGATATTAGCCCTCTATCTGATGTAGGGTTGGTGAAGATCTTTTCCCAATTTGTTGGTTGCCGGTTTGTCCTTTTGATGGTGTCCATTGCCTTAAAGAAACTTTGTAATTTTATGAGGTCCCATTTGTCAACTCTTGATCTTAAAGCATACGTTATTGGTGATCTGTTCAGAAACTTTCACTCTGTACCGATGTCCTCAAGGGTCTTCCCCAGTTTCTTTTCTATTAGCTTCAGAGTGTCTGGTTTTATGTGTAGGTCCTTGATCCATTTGGAGTTGTGCTTAGTGCAAGGAGACAAGGATGGATCAATTCAAATTCTTCTGCATGCTGACCTCCAGTTGAACCAGCATCATTTGTTGAAAAGGCTATCTTTGACATTTCTTAATGAAGGTTCCAGGAGCCGAGATCAAGTAACCAGGATTGCACAGGAACTATTTTTATTGAGCTATCTCCCAGGCCCTAGCTTTTATATTTTAAAATTACAAGTGAGGTTTTAAAATTCTCACTTACAATTTTGCATTATTCTAGATTTTCCCATATTCTAGAATGAATTCCATAGCTAATTGTTCATTTTGCATTCTCCCCTCTTCATTTAGGTATTTTTTTTTTCATGTGAAATTTGAACTGGATAAAGGCTGAATTGAGTGATTAATAACTTCCATCTCAAAGGCAAACAAAGATAACTGTAAATAAGCTCAGCTCATACTGAAGAGAATTTCCTCCTTTAAATTCATAAACAATCTTAAAACATGTTCCACTTCCTGAATTCCAGTATACCGTGTGCTACTACACCAGTTTCAATAAGGGAGAGGAAGGGTGTTTGCTAAGTGCGTATGAATCAATGAATGTCAGTATCTCAATAGGAAACTGTTAGCACAAACTCACGAAACATTTAGAGGAATCAGGGGAAGCTATATTTCAGTACATGCGGGTGGGATTAAAGATAACCACGAGGCAAAATGGCCATTTTAACTATATTGATTCTACCAATCCATGAGCATGGGAGGTTTTCCCATTTTTTGAGGTCTTCTTCCATTTCCTTCTTCAGAGTCTTGAAGTTCTTGTCATACAGATCTTTCACATGTTTGGTAAGAGTCACCCCAAGATACTTTATACTGTTTGTGGCTATTGTGAAGGGGGTCATTTCCCTAATTTCTTTCTCAGCCTGCTTATCCTTTGAGTATAGGAAGGCCACTGATTTGCTTGTGTTGATTTTATAACCTGCCACTTTGCTGAAGTTGTTTATCAGCTGTAGGAGCTCTCTAGTGGAGTTTTTTGGGTCACTTAGGTAGACTATCATGTCGTCTGCAAATAATGATAGTTTGACTTCTTCCTTTCCAATTTGTATCCCTTTGACCTCCTTATGTTGTCGAATTGCCCGAGCTAGTACCTCAAGTACAATATTGAAAAGATAAGGAGAAAGGGGGCAGCCTTGTCTAGTCCCTGATTTCAGTGGGATTGCTTCAAGTTTCTCTCCATTTAGTTTGATGCTGGCTACCGGTTTGCTGTATATTGCTTTTACTATGTTTAGGTATGGGCCTTGAATTCCTGTTCTCTCCAAGACTTTAAGCATGAAAGGATGCTGAATTTTGTCAAATGCTTTTTCAGCATCCAATGAAATGACCATGTGGTTTTGTTCTTTGAGTTTGTTTATGTAGTGGATTGCATTGATGGATTTCCAAAAGCAATATACAGAGTCAATGCAATACCCATCAAAATCCCAACTCAATTCTTCACAGAGTTAGAAAGAGCAATTATCAAATTCATCTGGAACAACAAAAAACCCAGGATAGCTAAAACTATTCTCAGCAACAAGAGAAAATCTGGGGGAATCAGTATCCCTGACCTCAAGCAATACTACAGAGCAATAGTGTTAAAACTTGCATGGTATTGGTACAGTGACAAGCAGGAGGATCAATGGAACAGGATTGAAGATCCAGAAATGAACCCACACACCTATGGCCACTTGATCCTCGACAAAGAGGCTAAAAACATCCAATGGAAAAAAGATAGCCTTTTCAACAAATGGTGCTGGTTCAACTGGAGGGCAGCATGCAGAAGAATGCGAATTGATCCATTCTTGTCTCCTTGTACTAAGCTCAAATCCAAATGGATCAAGGACCTCCACATAAAGCCAGACACTCTGAAGCTAATAGAAAAGAAACTGGGGAAGACCCTTGAGGACATCGGTACAGGGAGAAAGTTTCTGAACAGAACACCAATAGTGTATGCTCTAAGAGCAAGAATTGACAAATGGGACCTCATAAAATTACAAAGTTTCTGTAAGGCAAAGGACACCATCAAGAGGACAAAAATCGGCAACCAACACATTGAGAAAAGATCTTCACCAATCCTACATCAGATAGAGGGCTAATATCCAATATATATAAAGAACTCAAGAAGTTAGACTCCAGAAAACCAAACAACCCTATTAAAAAATGGGGTACAGAGTTAAACAAAGAATTCTCACCTGAAGAACTTCGGATGGCGGAGAAGCATCTTAAAAAATGCTCAACTTCATTAGTCATTAGGGAAATGCAAATCAAAACAACCCTGAAAATTCATCTTACACCAGTCAGAATGGCTAAGATTAAAAATTCAGGAGACAGCAGGTGTTGGAGAGGATGTGGAGAAAGAGGAACACTCCTCCACTGCTGGTGGGGTTGCAAATTGGTACAACCACTCTGGAAAGCAATCTGGCGGTTCCTCCGAAAACTGGGCACCTCACTTCCAGAAGATCCTGCTATACCACTCCTGGGCATATACCCAGAGGATTCCCCACCATGTAATAAGGATACATGCTCTACTATGTTCATAGCAGCCCTATTTATAATTGCCAGATGCTGGAAAGAACCCAGGTATCCCTCAACAGAAGAGTGGATGCAAAAAATGTGGTATATCTACACAATGGAGTACTATTCAGCCATTAGAAACAATGAATTCATGAAATTCTTAGGCAAATGGATGGAGCTAGAGAACATCATACTAAGTGAGGTAACCCTGACTCAAAAGGTGAATCATGGTATGCACTCACTAATAAGTGGATATTAACCTAGAAAACTGGAATACCCAAAACATAATCCACACATCAAATGAGATACAAGAAGAAAGGAGGAGTGGCCCCTGGTTCTGGAAAGACTCAGTGAAGCAGTATTCGACAAAACCAGAACGGGGAAGTGGGAAGGGGTGGGAGGGAGGACAGGGGAAGAGAATGGGGCTTAAGGGACTTTCGGGGAGTGGGGGGCTAGAAAAGGGGAAATCATTTGAAATGTAAATAAATTATATCGAATAAAAAAATTAAAAAAAAAAGATAACCACGAGGTAAATAACTCTCCAAATAAATAGCATTAGAGACTGTTACTTCCTTTGGGACTGGAGAAAACGAAAACAGAGAGCTTACCAGAATTCAGAGAATCAGGTGACCTTAGCAAAGGTCCCTAGTTGGGTGCCATTCACAGCCTTGGGTAGAATAATACAATCATTATCAGCCTTGTAGCCCCACAGAAAGAGAGTCTGAAGCATCTTTCTTCTTCTTCTTCTTCTTCTTCTTCTTCTTCTTCTTCTTCTTCTTCTTCTTCTTCTTCTTCTTCTTCTTCTTCTTCTTCTTCTTCTTCTTCTCCTTCTCCTTCTCCTCCTCCTCCTCCTCCTCCTCCTCTTCCTCCTGTTCCTCCTCCTTCTTCTTCTCCCTCATCCTCCTTCTCCTCTTCTTCCTCTTTCTCCTCCTCCTCTCCCTCTTTCTCCTCCTTTTTCTCCTCCTCCTCCCTTCTCCTCCTCCTCTTCTTTCTCTTCCTCTTCTTCACCTTTAACCATTCTGTTCCTCTCATTTAGTCAATTCTGGAGCTTGAGTTTAGGAATCCTGTAGATATAGATACAACCTATATTATCTAGGCATTTCCAGAGACATAGATAATATAACACACACACACACACACACACACACACACATCTCTATCATCTATATATCTCTTTTGGTATCTATGTATATATCAAGAGATATATTTTGAGGAGTTGTCTCATGGTAAGAATGGCTACAGATCCAGGTCAGAGCCATGCTGCTGTCTTGAGTCTGAAGACACCATCATAACAGAATTTCTTCCCTCTCACAGTTTTCAGATTTTACAATAAGATGTAAACAAGTGTCTGTTTATCTCTCATAAGGCACTGAGAGCATAGCAAAGAAACAAGTCCATCTGAGTCTAACATAGTGAAGCCCTGAGTTTATTAGGGTTGTTGTGTGAATAATAGATGAGGAATTAATATAGGATCATGAGTGGTAGCTACATTGCCCAAAAGCCCACAGCATCATGAGTGATGAGCTAAAGGCTGTATTCCTAGATCCAATCCTGAATCACAATTTGCAGGCCAAGATCCTTTTCTTCCCAGCAATTGCTACTATGGGCATTACTTTGAGAGGGCTGTGGATTTTGCATCTACTCAGATTTATGAGCTTCCAAGAACTTGTAAGTTAAAGTTACTTTCTAAACCCAAATGAAATATTTTAACCCAAAATAGCTGGCTGTGAGACACTGGAGGAACTTTAGTCTTTGCTCCTAAGCATTTTTCTGGTTGGATGAAATCAACTCAGGTTACAGAAGACAATCTACATTATTTAAAAGTCTATGCATTAAAATGTGGATCAAATTTGGGTATTTTTTGTTTGTTTGTTTTTGTTTGTTTTCTTTGATTTTGGTTTTGGTTTTTTGAGACAGGGTTTCTCTGTGTAGCCGTGGCTGTCCTGGAACTCATTCTGCAGACCAGGCTGACCTCGAACTCAGAAATCTGCCTGCCTCTGCCTCCCAAGTGCTGGGATTAAAGGCATGTGCCACCTCTGCCAGGCAGCATGTATTTTTTTTAAGCCATATGTTATTGATCACAATATCTATACTGGAATTGGACATGATTGGCTACACTCTACCTATGTTGTGATATGTAAAATCAACCAATGCAATATATATACAGACCCATCTTTGATTCACAGATGTGATTCACAGGGAGTGGTGGGGAAAAGAAATGAGAATGTATACAATCAGAGAATGTATAACTACCCAAGAGTAGCAATTCCATTCTTTTTTTTCACTCATACTGACAGTCTAAGCACCTGTACCAGAACCTGACACACTCTGTAGCAGAGTCCCCGAGAGTACTGGCTGAACCGACTTGAATGTTACACAAGCAAGTTCTTGGAAGTGTTGACTGAACTGGCCTTGGAAAGCAACAAAATCTCAAGAGCAATTTGCAAGGAAAAGGTAAATGCCAAACTGTTCTTTGTCATCTTTTGAGTACAGGGCAATGTACCACATCCAATGGATCAGAACTGATCATACCTGCTAAGGTTTAAGACCAGATGACATTTACAAGTCTCGGTTTATGCCTTATTAAATAGAATAAACTCAGTTATTGACCAAGATGATCTCCTGTGCTGGCAAAAACTTGAAACTCCTGCCTTTGTAACTGAGCAGTTATATAAAGGATTGGCTAGATGGCTAGGGTGTGATGGAAGTCATTTATCTGGTAAATAATCTTGACAACAATCTCTTCTTAATGGACTGCACCTGCTAGAAATAGAACATCAGATTTACTCGTAAAGAAGAAATGGGCTGGGACTCACAATTCATCCTATGTGCCTCGTGGCAGTGAAGATAGAATGCAAATGGACAAAGTTGCAAGGCCTTCAATAAAGTCTATCCTGGGCTATGTGGTACATTATTCATGAAGTCTATGAAAAAAGCTACCACCTCCTTGTCAATCATTGTTTTAGGGGTCAGGCCATTTTCATCCATCCAAAACCAGGGTCAGGGTAGGGCTAAAGGTTTCAAGGCATGACAACAATGAGCATGCGGGATTGTACCTCTGAGACTTCAGAGCCACCAAGGAGCATAGAAGCTACTGGACCAGGTTAGCTTGTTGTGTCATCTGCCACTCATAAGGGTGTTTTTCTTATTTCTGTTGCTGTTGGATTCTTGTAAGTGGGGAGCTAGTAATTGGACATCTGAGAACAAAATTAAAATAAATGTATACATACTTCATGGAGACACATGAAGTATAGATAGTACTAATTTTGTGTGTGTGTGTGTATGTGTGTGTGTGTGTGTTTGTGCACATGCACAACTTGTTATAAAAAGAAGTTGTGTTATAACCACAGCTTGAGGAAAGCATGTGAAATGGCTGCAAGTTGTCATTAGAAATTGCTTTCTACACCTGCTTCTATTTCTATTCCAAAGTTTCTGTCACTATCCCAGCCTGTCCCAACTTTCTCTCTGTCTCTGTCTCTGTCTCTGTCTCTGTCTCTCTCTCTGTTTCTCTCTCTGTCTCTCTCTCTGTCTCTCTGTCTCTGTCTCTGTCTCTGTCTCTCTCTCTCTCTCTCTCTCTCTCTCCTCTCATTTTCTCCCATGTCATGCTTATTCCCACAGAGCCTGGTTTAGCTATTTCTCAGTCCAGCTGGGACCACTGAATGTGTATCTGGGTCCCCAGGGCTTAGCATGGCACTTGAAACGGTGAACGTGCTCAATAAATCTTTCATGAGTGAATGAAGCTTCAATGGGATTCTAGATAAAAGTGACTTAGTGTTTCTGAGGTGGGATGTCTATAGTTGAATAAGAAACTCATCACAGGAGACTCTCCAGTAGCAGGATTTCTGACTGTGTGGTTTAAATACCAAAAAGCTAAGCAGGTAGCTCATACTAGCCACAGTCAAAAATCTTCTATGCAAATTGTTTGCAGGAAAAAGGTAGTGACTCTGCATTTCCAGAGCTCTGGATCTATCAAAATCAGTAGCAGCAAGTCACAAAAAGCTGCCATTGTAGATACCACCTCTTCTCTCTTCTAGAATAAAGTGGCAAGAAGGGAGGTTTCCTTTTTCCAAGCTCACTGAGGAAAGAGAGGCTACCTAAGATGGCTCAATGGTCGGCTGTCCCTTTGATGATGACACTTCATGTCGTGTTTCTTCTCAAGAGAAGAAGCATAGTTCCACTGTGATTACTCTAGCTCCAAGACTTTGGCATATGCCCAAACATTTTTCAGATAGAGGTTGTCATCAAAATGTACAAAAGTAGAGATTCTGAGTGGAAAAGGTTTATAATAATCTGAGTGGGGGGCTGGTAGATGTCTCAGTTGATAAAGTGCTTGCTATGCAAGTATGAGGAAGGGAATTTGATTCCCCAGAAGACATGCAAAAGCAGGGTGAAATATGCACATTATAATTCTGATGCTGAGAAAGCAGAGACAGAGGGCCCCTGGGGGCTTATTAGCCAGACATTCTCACACAGTCAATGAGCGCCATATTTGGTCTTAAAAAATAAGATGTACGCCAACTGAAGAAGATACTTTTGGCCTCTACACACATATACATGCACAGGCATATGCACTAGTATACACACAACAACACACATATGCACATAAACAATCTCAACAGCGGTAGGGTGTGGAGCCTCTGATATCCTCTGGCAAGCCTCCTCCCTATTTTTATTCGTGAACAATAGTTCTGGAGGAATTTGAACATACTATTTACCACCACAGGCTCCACACTCCCATCATTCCCAATACCCACAATCTCTCTTTCAATCAGTTTTCAGCCGATTTACCAGGAACCAAGGAAGGAACCTTCTAGAAGAAGTTCAACACTAGCCATTACAGCAAAATCCTAAGTATGCAAGAGTCATGCCATCTTTTCACTATTCAGTCCAGAGACATTTACTGATATCTATTATGAAGGAGAAGTCTCAAGGCTGCAGAGATATGGACATCTCTGTGAGGACAATGTCCAGGGAGAAGATGGGAATGCCAACCCAACATCTATGAGTAAATGGCCCAGGTAATCTGAGTTAAACTGAGATGATATAAATGGTCCAAAATAAAATACCAAAGTTTTCTTTCATAATCCCAGAGGTGCTAGAGATTGTCCTAGAACTTGAAGGAAAAATCAAGAATATTTCAGGACCTAAAAACAAACAAACAAATAAACAACAAACAAATCATAACAGGTAGAAGTTCTACCAGCTATGTCCCCAGGAAATGTAGCAAAGAACAGATTCTGAAGCTACCTATGGCTCCGTGATGGGGACAGAGGTGTAGAGAAGGAGAAAATGGTAGGGCTTTTTATTCACAACTTTGGGGTTAAACTAAATTGACACAAGCTGGGTACAGTTTGAATAGATGAGTGCACTATTAGCTATCCTTGTGGGCCTGATGGTAGGTAACTCTATCAGACCAAGGGCTTGGTTCCTATGACAACTCTATCTCCTCTAGGTTTAGGCCAAAGGAATGGGGCTAATCTGCCTGTGTTTACTGTGATGGTCTGAACTGAAAACAGCCTCCATAGGTCCATAGATTTGAATACTTGGTCACCAAGAGACCAGCACTATTTGAAAGGATTAGAAAATGTGCCTTTATCTGAGGCAGCATGTTACTGAGGGAGGAATTTGAGATTTCAAAAGTCCATTCTAAGTCCCAAATCTCTCCTCCTCCTCCTGCTGCCTGAGGAACCAGACATAGAATTCTGAGCAACTTCTCCAGCATCATGTCTGCCTGTGTGCCGGCATGCTTTCTTGCATAAATCGTCTAAACCTCTCAAACTGGAGCAAAGGCCCAACTAAATGCTTTCATTTATAAGAGTTGTCATGTTTCCTATAGTATATATATATATATACATACATATATATATATATATATATATACATATATATATACATATGTATGTGTGTATGTATGTATGCATGTGTGTAAGTATTTCTTCACAGCAATAGAGCAGTGATTAAGACAGTTACTCATCTTTTCAGGATGGCTGAAACACGCCAAACTATCCAGTGTCTGAGGACTTCTACTCTTTCCTCTTCCCTCTTCAAAGCAATATTTGAGTTTGATAGTGAAAAAACAAACAAACAAACAAACAAAATAAATAAATAAACAGAAAAAAAAGACCCAGAGTGCTCTGCTTTATGGAGTAGTTGCTGTAATGATGGCATTTATAAGCAGTCTCCCTCTTCCCTGACATCTGTCTTAGGGAGCCTCAGGGGACTAATAAACTCTGCAAATGTTACACAAAATGAAAACCAAATCAGACATCCCAAAGCTGGCCAATGAGGTCACTCTGGGAAGGGAACACTACCTCCCCCCCAACACACACACAAAATAAAACAGTCATCAAAATGCCAAGAGGCAGATCATTTCCACAGTTGCGTTCGTGACTTACAAAGCCAAGAGAAATCCAGAAGTGGGGATGCCTACGGTCTTAAAATCTAATCCATTGCCATGATTTTGAAGAGAATGCAAACAATCCCTTCCTTACACCTGGGAGGCAGCAGTGCACCTTTCCAAAGTATTCATTTTACAAATCACATTGACTTGAGATTCCCGACTTTTATCCAAAGGATGGAGGCTCAGAAAAACTACTTGAGTCACTGCCCAAGATTATTTACTGCATTCATGGTAAAGGTCAGAGGGAACACGGGCCTGCTGTTTATGGTCAGCTTTCACATGGGAGACTTTCGGGATGTTTCCCTGGAGGAAGTTCATCCTATTTGACAAGCACATAGACTGTGTAGCAATCACTGTCCTAAATGTCTTTGAAGAGTGATTCATGGAGCCTTCAAGATGCCACAGACTCACGTGCTCAAGTTATCCCGTCTAAGGGGAACCACAAGCTGAGTTTAAACCCATATACTCTGATTAAAGAAGTAAGCTTCTTCACCATCACACTGGATGCTCTTATGGGGGCATTACTCCTTCAGTGTGTAGCTTTAAAGTTTAAATACTCCAAGCTTACAGTTATGATCAGTTTCTTCCATACCTATCCATCCTTACCTTATCAATTTCATTTTCACTTTTATGTCTTTGGATTAGTTGTTCTTTTATTTTGATATTAATAATTATGCAAATCACTATTATATATAGCATTATATATGCAAAGATATACCTTTGCATGTTATTTGCATATATATATATATATATATATATATATATACCATTCTGACTAATTTGCATATACATCTTTTTTACTTATAACCTGATTTTTTGCCTCCAATTATTTAGTACTTGCTTGGCTTATCTACTGCTTTGTAAAAATCTGCCCATAAGCACAGAAGCTTAAAGCAATAATCAATTACATTTGTTCCTCATGGTACAAAGGCTTTGCTAGGCTCAGCTGGTCACATCCGGTGGCCTCAGTGGGGTCCTTGTGTGGCTCTGGGCAGACTGAGCTCTGTTTGGAGCTCTCTTGAAGGCTTTAGTGGTTATGAATCAATGTGTCAGCTGCAGTGACTTAGATGCTAAAGCTGGGTCCTGATGCTTGTAGGTGATTGCTCTCCATATGCTCTCTTCAGTGTTGAGGTCTCTGGCTAAGCAGACTCCTTGCCTGGTGGATAAAGCATGAAAAGTAAACACTCTCAGAGAAATGCACAAAGACTGCATGATATTTTCTTTCTTGTATAAACTGATTGATTTTGCTCACGTGTATGGCACGTGTCCACAGGCTAGAAGGCATCAGATGCCTGGAATGGGGTAATTGTGACCGTGCCAGACACAGCTACTGGGGCCAAATTTAAATCTTCTGAAAGACCAGAAATTATTCTAAACACCAAACCATCTCCTAAGACCCCCTCTCTTTCTTTTGACATACCACATATCTGTTGTACAAGGCAATGAATTTCATTATGACATGTTCAGGCATTTGCCCAATATACTTGGATCGAATTCACCCCCCTACCTGCCCTTACCACTCTTTCCTTTAGCTAGTACTCAATCCTAGAAAGTAAGGCTCATAATACTTCCATGCACCTTTTGAAGCCTATATTTTGAATATGAAAGAAACCATCAACAATTTGTCTTTCTGAATGGTTTATTTTACTTAATATTTTTACCAATTGCATCCATTTTCCTGAAAGTTATATAATTTCGTTCTTTATGACTGCATAATACTCTATTATATATAATAGATAATAATAGATAATAGATATAATATGATATTAGCCTAATCATTGTGGATGGATATCTAAGCTGATTCCAAAACTTGGCTATTGAGAATTTGGCTATTGAGAATATTGAATTGGCTATCAAGTTTGTCTACTGTATGTGAAATTAGGTTCCCCCTTGTTTATAAATGTATACTACGGATTATATGTTACATCTGTTTATAATTGGTTGGGGACCTTTCTTACCAGTTTCCATAGTGCCTGCACTAATTTATACCCCAACTAATCTATTTTCCTCCCTCTATCCTCAGGAAAAGAGTTATTTTCTTGTTGACAGCCAATCTGACTAATGTAAGGTAGAATCTCCACGTAGTTTTGATTTACATATGTTTTTTATTATGTGCTCCTTTCTCACATAGGCGGGGATGTCACTGTCACTACATTCTGTCGGTAAGAGTTAGTTGCTAGATTCAGGCAGATACATCGGCAGAAGCAAATTCTTTCTCTTGATGTGACACTCCCATGACAAATCACAGTGAAGCATATAGGCAGGAAGCAATGATTGGATCCTGTTGGCAAAATACACCTGCTACAGCTCAGTCGTTGTAACTTGTGTATCCACCTATCCCATCTCCCTCTTCTGTGTACTCAGATTGCAACATGTTCTCTATATAGGAGTCATGTAATACACAATACATGTCATATCAACTTTCTTTTATGAAATTTGACCTTTCGGGGAGTTATTTATTAATATTCCTTCCTTCCTCCTTCTACTCTTTTTCATTTAAATCCCATGTTCCTTTCACTAAAACCATCACAGAGAACAGTCAGACACATCAGAAGAAACAGTTGTCCATCATTTTCTTGTGCTGGAGCCCTCATCCTCCTGATGCACCATGTATGTCCTACTACTTGAGACTGAGTTTCTTCTTCTCTGGTGAAATATCTCTTTCAGATTTCTTTCCTCTAGTCACTGGCTTTCCGTTCTCCTCTCCTGATCCATTTGTTTTATGGATTTATGGTGCTAGGTCTCATCTCCAGAGAATGGGCCTAACCTTGAGTTTTGAATGAGTGAGATTATTAAGTACGTGACAAGAAAGAGTAAAAGAGTGAACAGTATTTAGCAGAGAGATGGAAATACACCATCAAAGCAGACACTTAAAACATCCAACAGGGACTACTGGTATAGTCTGGTTGTGAGGGCAAACAAAAGTTGAACCATCAAGTGGTGGCTTACAACATCTAGCAGAAATCAACTGGGACACACCAGAGTTCCTGATTGAAGTTTCCAGCAGGCCAGACCGGTCTCTTCATGAATGAATTTCTAGCTTCCAATCACCGCTCCAAGAATTTTTTATTATGGCATAAATAATAGAAACCTGTGTTGAAAATGGTTCACCTTCTCGCTGTTCCCAAGGACACCATGTTTTTAATAACCATACCCACTTGCTGTTTGCCTGTCTCCATGTCACAGGAGACTTATGAACAAGGAACCCTGGAGGACACTTTGAGACAAAGGTGCCTAGGGAATCTGAAACAGAGGACTGGCACCTGCAGAGTCAGTTTCTCAACGAGCTGAAGTTGCACATGACGATATACCAATGCATTTGATGTTACACTGAGCTTCCTTTCTGTTGATCTGTTCTTAATCCCTCTCTTCATATGATGGGAAAGAATATGCAAGCAGCGAAGTTTCAGAGCCATTGCCTACATGAAGATAAATCCCTTTCACATTTCCATTAACTTATCTAGACATTAATTTCCAAGCGAGAAAAAACAAATTTCCCCTCAGCATTTTGAAGCCAAGTCTTCTATTATCTTCTGGTTTCCACAGCGCTGTTGCAAAAGTCCACTGCCAAGGTGATGTATAAGTCTTCCTGTTGAATTAGGTTGACTCTCTCTCCTGCTCAGCTATATTAAGAAACAGTGTGATGATCAGAGTCATTTCCTATCCATTGAGGTAGAGATACCACGTGTCCTTGTATGTCTTTGATAATCATGTCTCACCACTGCTATGCTTTTTAAAAAATATATATTTTTAGTCACATATTGTACCTACTTGTCTGCCTCTATGTTTTTCTCCGTCTTGCCATTTTATCTGTTTGAATATTAGGCCTATGATAGGAAAGATATGATCCACTTAAACCCAGTTCTTCTATTGATCTCTGAGTTCTCTGTCCTCACATACATTTCCCTTGAAGAGCTCCTTCCTTTCTCTAAGAGTCTTTTTATACTAGCTCTCCTTTAGTTGTTGGAAGCAATGTTTTCTCTGGTTTTTAAATAACTATAGGTTACTGTTTGTTTTTGTTTAAACTCTTCATTTTTTGTGTGTTTAATTTTATTGTTTTCTTTTAAGTTTGTTTACTGTTTTCTTCAAGCTCTTCACTGAAAATTTAACAGTTGTTTCTCTGTGACTTAAAAGGAATCTGGTTGTATTGGGACATGACAATAGTTTCTGGCTTTTTCTCCTTATCCAGCAAAGGAAATTCAAAAGTCATAAACTAGTTCACCAGGATTTGGGAGGACATAGCAAAGGGCAGGCTATCAGACCAGAGACCTACTCTGTAAATTGTATGAATCTCCTAGGTTTGAACACTTTCCCTTTAGTGGTCATGGTGTTTCAAATTGGCAGGTCCTCTGGTTGGAAAAATATTTTCCCTCCATACAGTAAACTACCCAGTTCCTATCAAAATGGAAGAGAACTATCTGACTGGCTATATGGCTTATGTAAATAGACTCAAAAATAGACTGTTGTTTATAGAACTATAACCTTTCTCTTCTTTATACCTCCACCATTCCCCTCCTCCTTGCAGAAATCAGTAGTCCCAGTCCGGCTGTGATGGAATGTGATGGAATCTTATTAGTGCCTGCTTGTCCATTTAGGGGCTAGCTAACTTCGCTTTGTTACATCAAAGAGCACTCACTTGTCTCTTTCTCTTTCTCCATAAATGTTCTGGCATCTTTCTGCCTATATTTCCTCTTTCTTTGTCCTTTTGAATCCAAGTTCTTATTTATTGCTCTACATCCTCAGTGGTTTAGAAATCTATTGTTCAATCAACTTAACTATTTACCTACAAACTCCACATTCCCCTTCTTTTAGCTGATAAAGAAATAAAACCCCAGAGAAGCCATGCTTTCTCAGAAAGAAAGTAAGCAGTGGAGCTACATGACAGATGCTCAGATTTCCTCAGGACTAAGAGCACAGCTTTGGTCCTTGCCCAGATTTCGGATTTCACATTTCTGAGCTGCCTGTGTTTCCTTTTTTGTTGCAGAATTTTGCCTGGGGTTAATGCATTGGAGGACCCCTGCTTGACTTCATCAATAGAAAGTACTTTGTATCTTCTAATAAGACCCCAACATTTCTGCTTTATGTCTCATTCTGTGTGCTCCTCAGGCAGGACATGAAAATCCCTTAGCATTGTTTTCCAGGGTTCACCATAAAGAAAGCACCTGAGGCCAAACCAGTGAAGTGGCACTCTGTGACTAAAGTCCTATTTTGTTAATCAGGACTTGGCACTGCATATCTTTTGTTTCTTTCACAATACTGTTTTGTGTTCCTGTTTGTTTTTTTCTTGATAGGTCATTGGTATTATTTTTTTGCTTTGATTTCTTTTTCAGATAAAAAGATTGCTTCTTTTAATGCAACTGGAAATCATTTTAAATAGTGCCAGCTCAATGCACTGCAGTTGTGTGTGGAGGTGAGAATATGGGTGGATGGAGAAAGGTGCGGTGTGGCACCTGAGTGACGTGCTCAGTGACTGCTGGTGGCAGTTAGTCAACCTAATGAGAACACATCTTCAAAAGAGGGCTTTATTGTTTCTGACTATAATAAATGCCAGGTAACACAAAAGACTTGGCTAACACAATGTGAAAGCTCTGAACAATGTTAGTTTTAAGGAAAAGAAAGTACAATAGCAACAAGAGGTTTTTGCACAATGACTAGCTGCGGATAGAGGACCAATTAGCCTTTGACACTGTTCAATAACGCCCACTGCAGACCATAATTACTTTTTAACTAAGCTGCAAGCTGAAAAGTAGAGACAAATGTTGATGACTTTATGAATTTATGAACGTTGATTTTATTATGAGCATCCAGACATTGTTTTATTGTGATGTAACATATCCTGAAGGACCCTAGTTATGCATCTCAGGGCAACCCTACCCCACCAGCACAGAACAACCCTAGGACCTAGATCATCACAGGTCCCTTTTCACTTACAGAAAATCACTTTTCTGACGTCTGAATCTACAGCTAAGCTAACGTATTGTACTTCATAAACATCACCATATATAATATATACATGTATATATATTTTTTAAAGATACATAATATATATATCTTATGTTACTGTTTCTATTTTCTTTTGCTTTCTAGTCTCTGAAATTCATCTGTTTTGCTATATATAATTGTAGCTCTCACTATTGTTTTTCTGAATTAGTATTCTAACGTGACTATTCTACAACATATTTGTCCATTTCAGCTGATGGAGAATTGAATGGGGTTTCCAGCTGATACCGGGACAGTAGCACTGGGGGTGAACCTGGTTATTCACGGACCATTGTGGGTGTCTACTCACCTCTCATGGCCACATAGCTATGAATAGACAGAGTGCTGGGCAAAAACATCAGCTTGCATTGAATTTTAGTAAACACTGTGAAATAATTTTACAGATGCGATTGCTATACTCTTCACATCTCAGTGCTCATATATTCCAAAACTATTCCATATATTGACTCTGCCTTATCAAATTTAAACTATGGCTATTGACTGGAACTCCCTGACTTTAATGGCTGAGTCTGAAAGACTTGGTTTGGAGGTACCATCCGTTCTTGTGCAGCTAAAGTTACATGCAGAGCTTCCTACACAGTCTTTTGGGCTTTTTCTTGGTCCTGGCACTTTCAATGCTTTTGAAAGCAATTTTTCAATTTCTCTGTTAATCTTGTGAAGTACCCTCGAATACTTTCAATCTGTGCTTTTCATTGAACAGTCTTTAAGACTGACTTACACAAACTCTAAATCACTATTTCTCAACAAGCAGTTTTTATTTATTTGGTCACTGCAGCAAAATTATAGGTTGATTCAATTACTGGAGAGATTTCAGGAGAATTGGAATATATTGACCAAATGAAAGGCTCTAACTCAGGTCCGAAGAGCACTGCAATACTCAACAGGACCTTAAAACGTTAAAAGAGAATCATCCCTGCAAAAAGAGTTCTGCAGAAGGGAGACCCATCTGCTGTCCTGGAGTGTGATTACCTATTCCATTTGAGTAGCCTTTCTATCATGTTCATCGTCTATAAACCAGAATTTGACTCCAAAAGAAGCCCGACTCTTTTATTTTTTCATTTAACTCAAATGGGCTCATGAAGAGAGAACAATCATTTGAAGCAAATTGAAACTTTAAAACATTGGGCAGGAAAAAAAATTTCGTAGAAATGAACCACTTTATCTCTTTTTTAAAAAGCATATTTTCTGTGCTCAGCATGTCATAGAAGGGTCACATAGGTAATTCCTCTTGAAGATGTATTAATAACTGTAAATGTTCAAGGGAAAATTACTCGGTAATATCAAAGTGTCACCAAGAAAGAGACTTAGCTGTGACTTTACAAAGGGCCAACTAAGTAAATAATGCAAAAGGACTGAGTTTCTTATTCTATTTCATAGTTATCAACTTGGTTGAGTCTTCACGTAGTGAGTATATCCATCTCATAGAATAGGTGCAAACTCAAAAAAGACATAAATGCAAATAAGAATTCCATTTTATGAATTAAAAATAAGTGGCTTTGGCTGGAGAGAGGGCACAGCAGTTGGGAGTAATTGTTATTCTTCCAAGGCAGCCATCTTGGGTTCCCAGCACTCAGGACAGGATGCACATAGCCTGCTCTAACTCCATCTACAAAGGATCTGATGCTCACTTCTGGCCTTCAATGGCACACATGCATGCAAGCACACACAGAGAAAGACACAGACATGAATGAAATGAATGAATGAATGGGATTTGTAGTTGGAGCCATAGCTCAATGGTTAATAGCACTTCTGCTCTAGCAGAGGTCCTGGGTTTGGTTACCAGAACCCAAAATAAAATCTAAGTATACCTGTTTTGATGTAGATGCTAAGCATCATTTTTAAATATGTATTGTCTATATTAAAATGGATAATATTGTGTTAGCCAAGGAAATTTTTACAAAGGCATGCATTAAATATTGAGCACATCCCTCCTCTGCTCCGCTCCCCTCCCTTTCTTTCCATGTCCCCTCCTCTTAGCCCATTTTGTTCTCCTAAAAAATTTGCTTCTAACTTTCAATTTACATGTACATAGATGATTTTATGTATTTATAAAAAAAATCTAAGAATGAGAAGAGAAACATGCATTTGCCTTTCTGCAACCGATTTGATTTGCTTAATATAATTGTCTCCAGTCACATCCATTCTTCAGAGAGTAACACATCCCATTGTGTCAATCATCTACCGCACTGATTTTTTTCATCCCTCCATCATTGAACAGCTATATTGATTTGGCACCATAACAGAGTTATTATGAGTAGTGCCACAAAACAAAATACAGATTTGGAAGTTCATGTGTATGGTAGTCTATCAAAAATTATTTTAACCATATTAATACTTATGTTAAAATGATCACATTTATGATATGTAATTTGGAAAACAAGAAGAATACAGAACATTAGCCTGCTTGTTACTTTACTCCTCCAGCAGTGCCTGCCTACAGTATTTTCTGTCCTTGCTTCTTCCTCACTCCTTTGGTGGAATCTAAGGTAAGTTACACGAAATTTCCGATCATTTTCCTTTATTTTTTTTTGTTTTGTTTTTTTGTTTTGTTTTGTATTGTTTGAGACAGGGTTTCTCTGTGTAGCCCTGGTTGTCCTGGAACACACTCTGTAGACCAGGCAGGTCTCGAAGTCAGAAATCCTCCTGCCTCTGCCTCCTGAGTGCTGGGCTTAAAGGTGTGCACCACCACTGCCCAGCTTTTCAAATTGTAGCAAAAGACTTAAATCTTGCACCACTAAGAAAGACCAGCTGACATTAAAATACTTCAGAAATATTACTGAGCTGCCTACTATAAAGGTTAGTATAATGCACATACCAGAACTCATATGAGCCTTTTCCTCCTGTAACTAACTTGATGAGTTACCATCCTTTCTGTTCATAAAAACTGTATTTACTAAAATAAGTTCTCTGTCTCTGTCTGTCTCTCTATATATCTCTCTCTGTCTCTCTCTCTGTCTCTCTCTCTCTCCCCCTCCTTTAATCTTTACTTCTTTGACTAAAGCCAAATGGAAATAGTTACTGCTCTTGGGAGATGTACATATGAAAACATTAAGAAAAAAGTCAAAACTATCTAGAATATTTCACTTAAGGTTGACATTTTATTGTCTATTTCATCGAATATTCTAGAGACTGAGACATTTTAGCATTATGTTGCACATTTTGTTGTAAAATATGGGCCTTACCATAAAATATGCATGTCAATAAAGATGAGTTTGAGATTTCATCCTTTTGAGGGTTTAATGTTGGTCTGCGTGTGTATGTGTATGTGTGTGTGTGTGTGTGTGTGTATCAAAATTCAATAAATCAATTTTCTTTTGTCTGGCTATTTATAATTTTGTACAGTTGGTTCACACAATTATCTTTTGGCACCATTAAATAATAATCGTCATCATTATTGTTATTAATGCTTGATAAAGGGGTCCATGTATCTATCCTAGGCTGACCTCAAGTTCCCCAAGGAACTGAGGACCATTAACCTGGAACCTCTGATCCTCCTACCTCCACCTATGCCTCCACATATCAGGGTCTTTTATGCCCGTGGTGTCTTTTCCCCTGAACTTGGCTCTTTTTCGGAAGTCCCCATCAATCTTGTTTAGACTGGTTTATCCTACTTTTGCTGCCCTATATTGTTCAGAACATCACAACTCATCCCATGGTTTAATGTTGCTTGTTTGCTCCTGAAATGCACTTTTGCCTACCTGACTGAACACAGTCCCAACTCTTTATGTTTTCTAAGGCTTAGATACTAACTAAACTGAAGACTTTTTCTCTCTGGTACTGACCGTCTTTTAAAATTTCCTATCAAACATCTCCCTGAAAATGTGTCTGTAATAAAATGAAATTATAAGCCCCAGGATCTTTTTGTCCTGGTAGATTCATTTTAGAAGTCCTACACAACATGTGTGTCCTACACCAATGTGTGTGTGTGTGTGTGTGTGTGTGTGTTGTAAAATGTATAATGTAATATTTTAAGGACAGCTGTACCGAATAACAACCACTATCCACTTTTATTTCCGTATTGTCCTATTGCCTGTGAAGATATGGAGAACTGAAGTAAGCAAGGATCATTTTGGGACTTTATTAGAAGGTTGATCTGTTTATTGTAATTAGTAGAGAGCACCCTATAGATTCCAGTTACCTGCAAATGCAATTAAGGCTTGCATCACCCCATTTAGGGATGGCTTCCAAAAGCACACTTTGTATCCAGAGTTCAGGCTTACCCTAAATCATTTAAGAAGAGAGAGTGTCACAGGCAACCACCCAGTATGTCTCTGGGGAGCAGGGAAGAAACAGGGCTTGACATACGTAGAGCCACCACAATCACTCGAAGGACTAAAATGTAAAGGTATTGTTCAAAGAGTGTGGCTTGGTAGTGGGGAGGATGCTGAACAGCTGTGTCTGAAATGTTTCTGGTTGGTAGAAGACACTGTTACCATTTTGGAGAACTATCTGGAAGTATCCACAACATTTTAAAACATACAAATGTACAGGTATGAAAATATACATATTGAAGCCCATTACTCCATATGCTAGGTTTAAACAAACAAACAAACAAACAAATAAATAAATAAATAAATAAACAAATAAGGCACCTTATGTTCTACCACTAACAACCCTAATAATTCTAGTAATTGAACAACTTTAGCCAGAAAAACACCTGCATAAAATATTTCTGGATGCTTTATTTTTAGTAGTCCAAAGCTGAAAATAAGCAAATGATATCAGTTAGAGAATGAACACTTAAATATAGCATATTCAGATCATGGTAAATTATTCAATAATAAAATAAACAAAGTGTACACACACACACACATACACACACACACTGGTTTCCAAAGGCAAAGGAAGCATGACACAAAATTTCAACATCCCACGGGGGCTCTTGCCTGTTACAGAATAAGAAAAGTTAACCTAACCATGGTGATGATGGTAGTCAGGTTACTTCTAGGGGATTTATTGACTGGAAATTAGCATAATGGAGGTGGGGGCGGTGACTGGAAAAAAACTCTTCCAGTTGCCAATAGGGTAAAATTTCAGGCTGTCTGGTAGCAATAATAATTCTCTTCTGTCAGAAAAAAATCCTTAAGTATGCAGCATGTATAGTTATCAATGTATTGTGCTACCTGGAAAGTATCATCAAAATTGCAAAAATTAAGGTAGGTGTGATAGTGTACACTGGTATATGCCTATAATCCCTCTACTCAAGAGGCAGGAGGAATTCAAGGCTAGTCTGGATTACACCGTGAGATCATACTCCAAGATCCAAAGGCTTCGGACACAAACCAGAGGTAAAGCACATGCCCAGCCTGTGTTAGAATCCCTGAGTTTCTAAGGTCGACTCTGGAGAAAAGCTATGAATTGCACATTCATCTGGACTTGTGTATGTGTTAAGCAACCCGTACTTCCAAATTCTCATTGCTTTTTAAGGAAAAAAATAACTTGCTATTTTCATCTCGGAAAATGTCACCACTATAAAACTCTTATGGTATAAAAAGGTGATTGAGGAATATACAGGCAAAAATATAGCTATAACTATTGCTTTGAGCACTCCATTAAAATAATGTCTTCGAAATCAGTGCCAGTTTATATGCGCCAGCTTTAGAATTTGTAATTTGTTAATATTTTCTCACATTACATATTGACATATGTTCATTGCTTTTCATTTGTGATTCTTTTGGGGGTAGGAGTAGGTCCTATGTGTCCTGGACTGGTCTTGAGCTTCCAACATAAACAGAGGTGACCTTGAGCTTCAGGTCTTTCTCCATTTCCCAGATGATAGGATTCCCACTGGGTACTACCACAACTGGTTTATACATACCTGGAGACGAAATACAAGCAAATACTCCCCAATATGAGCTACATCCTTAGATCCCCATTTGCGATTCTAAGTCAGTTTTATTCTATGGGAAAATGAGAGCAAGCCAGGGGCTTAGGTTCCAGCTCTGTCACTGCCAACTTGACTCCTCCATCAGAAACTTCATAGTCATTCACACTCGAAAGTACTCTTGATTTTGCCATACTTCTTCAGTTCTTGGGTTCATGCGTGCACGCGCGTGCGTGCGTGCACGCACACACACACACACACATACACACGCACTGGTTTCCAAAGGTAAAGGATGCATGACACAAAATTGGCCACCAAGCCCTACTTACTCAATGAACAGTTTCAGAAGCATGGTAAGTCCTTTGTCACTGTCACTCTTACAACCAGGCCACCTTAAAAGTATTCAGAAACACACCACTTGTATTCACTTCCATAAACTTTAACCACAGTCTAGATTCTTGAAGATGAAACTCATCCCTCAAACTAACAACTGTTTCCCCCCCCCCAGGTCAATTCTACTTTGCTTCTCATTTAGATATGCCAAGTGTGAGCTCCAAATTGTGCTTATTACAACATCCAAAACCTCTTGCCCATCTTTCAGCACTGGCCTATGCAATTTGAGCTCTGTCTTCATTTGCACATTTACTGTCCATTCTTGGCTCTCTTGGCCTTTCTTTCAGGCATGCATGTTTCTCTTCTAACATTATGAAAATGCTTGACTTACATTCTTTACTTTAGTTTTTGCCTCTGACTAGAAGATTCTGCCCCTAGAACGCTACAATCATTTCTCAAAGCACAAAGCAGACAGTTAAATATCATCCTTTCTTCTTACTATTAATATCTTACTTACTATTAATAGCTTCCTAATATTCTTACTTAATATCAGCCTTACTTCTACACTAACTATAGATGTACTTTGTCACATGCAGAGCTTGCTTGCTTGCTTGTTGACTTGCTTTGAACAACACTTAACTTTTTTCCCTGTCTCTTTCACTGTAGATAACCACCTACAGGAAATCTGTCTGTCTTCTATAATGCTGTTTCTCTGTCACTTAGAATGGCATCTAATGCATACTTGGTACTTTGTTAGCATTTGTGAAATGGTACTAGCTTTATTTCAAATCAGTTGGCACTCACTCCCAGGACACATGAAAATGTATATGCACAAACAAAACAAGACAGTTTCTAAACGATTTACAATATAAGACAATTTGTATTATAATATAGCGTCATAGGCCCTAAGGGAGAACCTACCACTATTAATCTGCTAAATGGACATAGTATTAAACTGACTTCTAATGACTTATTGATATATCCAAAAATCAATGCACTCTCCGCTCTCATGTGAGAATCTTCTATCACAGAAGATGGTGATAATAAAGGGAATCAAGAGACCACAATTGAACCATGTGCAGAGAATAAGAAAGTTCATGGTGCTCAGCTCTAAATGGGGCGTCTGAATCACATCTCTTTCTGCCAAGGCTCAGGGACCATTGCAGAAGAGGAGACGGGAACCCATAAGAGCTAAAGTCTGTATGGAAACAGTGTCTTCTCAATGTAAAAGGCCAGCTTCACATACCAACTGCCCTGTGCAAGCTCAAGAAAGACAAAATTCCAGGGTGGAGGGGGAAGAAGGGTACAAAGTTCCACCACCATCTGAGGAGCTACTGGCGCTGGATAGACGTTGGGAGAAGGAGAACCCATTTCCTTTAAGAATGCAGACCCTGGTAAGCCAACCATGCTCCAATGGAAGGTGACACAGCTAAGAATATATGGGCAGCACAAATGGACTTGATGGGAGAAATAGGGAGAGAGACAGACAGAGACAGAGACAGAGACAAAGACAGAGACCAGCAGAGACAGAGACAGAGAGACAGAAGGTGTAAGAGGAAGGAAGAGGAGGAAGGAGGAGAAGGAGGAGGAGGAGGAGGAGGAGGAGGAGGAGGAGGAGGAGGAGGAGGAGGAGGAGGAGCAGGAGGGAAGTCTCTGATAGGGACAGTGAGAGGAAGTTAACACATTGTATGAATGTTTTCCAAAACCACTAAGAAAGAAGATTTACAGTATAACAGCATGGCCCTTCGTCTCTCCTCCATAACCAGCTCATAGTTACTCTATATGAGTTGGTTTGTGGGGGAAGGGGCTGCATGGCTTCGTTCTCATGACTCTTTGTTCCTTTGACAAAAGATCTGATAAAAGCAACATAAGGAATAAAGGGTTGACTTGGGCATGGGTTTTGAGGTTACAGTCTATCATGCTGGGATGAATATAGTATTGAGCACTGGAATACGGAGCAGATCATATTGCATCTACTGTTGGAACATAAAGCGAGATGCACATTGATGCTTGGTGCAGCTTCTACTTTGCATTGAGCTTGGAACGCCGGCACATGGAATGTCGCTGCCTACATTTGGGGTAGGTCTTCCCATCTCCACTTATTAAGACAAAGAACTTGCTCACTGGCATGACCATGAGTTTATATCCTATGATTATAGACCTTGTCTTGTTGAAAACCAATAGTAACTACCACACGAGGACATTGTGTTAAAAAAGAATTGAACACACAGCAGTTGGTCAGTGGCATATGAACCAACAGTAGTAACATTTGAGAATGTTTACACAGTTCTGAAGTCTGACTAAGCCATTATATCAGATGCTCTAAACACATGCTCTCTAGACATGGTTTAATGCCATTATGTCTCCTACCAATCATAAAGACGAGGAAAAAGAAAATGAAGAAGGGTGAGAGAGTAATGGGGGTTTGCTAATATTTTTTTAACATATTAAACATTAAAATGTTGAGAGGGAGTCATAGAGAAAGCACAACTCTCTTCATTTTCTTATCTTAATCATTTCTAAGGAGTCTATAATCCCTCCTGTGTCAGTATCAACTCTACGTAATAGCATGGTAGAGCAAGTCTATCTTTCTTATTATTAGTAATTAGATGGCATGTCATGGAGGGGTCAACCTACCTTAAATATATTTTGCTTCAAAATATTGCAAACCAGGCACAGAGCTGCTTTGGGACCCGGACACAATCTCCAGGACCTCCAATTGTTTTTCCATTGAAAGCAAAAAACCAAAGCAAATCAAGACAAAAATAAAAATAAACAACAAAATAGGAAAAAATAATAACAAATCTCATTTTCATCCCAGGCCTTGCTCTCCTACATTATCCAAAGAAGAAGAGAAGAAACATCTTCCTTTGTTGCTGGAAAATAAATGAACCTTTGTCAATGCTGCCTACCAAACATACTTAATTTGCCCACTGGTCAGACATGGTATTCCTAATTCAATCACTCTACTAAAGGAAAGAAACATACTAATACAAAAAATGAAGTCAGCCAAGGCTGTGGGAGACAGCAGTGAGTTATGAACAGCAGGGGCTGAGATAAAGGGCTGGTTTCCAAAGCAGCAGAAAGGGGTTGGAGAAAGCAAAGGCAGTTGGAGTACACTCTCAGGCTTAGCCTCTGGATCTAGACCCTCCTGATGCCTGCTTTGGTGAGTTAGAGCTCCTTTCAAGGACTAAACAAGGGCTCAGGCAGTTTGAGTTATTTATTGTGATTTCACTTTGAACACATAATATTAGGGTATGCTTGTGACTTCCTAGCTCTTGTCTCTTACCCTCCCAGGAACTAGACAGATGACATGAGAACTAGGGAGACTTTAGACTCTATCTGTGCTAAAGCCTCATCAGTGATTCCTGCACAGGTCTAGACTTGGGAGCAAAAGATTTGGCATGAAGTCACCACTGCTATTGGAACCTCAGCTCACCAACATAATACACTGGCTACTCTCCTGTTCCCTGCTAGAAAACCCCTGACTGTTAATAATGAAGTTCCTCTTTGACAAGAATGTTGGCATGCTTGGTTCCCAGCAGATGCAGGTATTCCTCTTGTGACAGATTCTGCACTCCAATATCTTGTTTTAGAAATATTTCTGGATCATGTGTCTGACTCGGGCTCCTTGGTGTTTTTTACCCACCTTTTGCAATTATTTTGACTATGATTCTATGTACCTAATAAACACTCTAATGGCTTCATTTATTTGGATTATTTTTTATTGTGGTAAGTGTATCCCTATAGGAGATTTTTCTATCTGTTGAACAAAGCAAGACAAGTCCATATTTAATACTGTCTCCTCCATTAAAAATCTCTCCCAAGACATCTGGTAGACCCGCGAAGCTGCAGATAGTACCAAACCTTTTATACAAGTATTGTGAGACAGAACTGAAGTCAACATAACAACTGATGTGTTACTAAGAGATTGACAGGTAGTTGGCACATGGAGTGTGGATACACCAAAGGAAGGGATGGTTTGTGTCCTCTGGGGGCAGGGAAGGGGGGATGGTGGTGGGCAGACAATGTGGTACACAATTCCATCATGCTCCTCAGAACAGAGCACAATTTAAGACTGTTGAATTATTCACTTCTTGAACTTCCCAGTTAAGATTTTAACAGCATGATTGACCATGGATAACTGAAACTTTGGAAAGCAAAACTGCACAATACACATTCTTATTCCACAGAATACATACCATTAAAGTAGGATCTTAATATATATATTTCAAAAAATACAAGCATTTTTCAATACCATAAAACACTCTTCCTTCTTGATAACAATGAGAAAGGAAAGAGTATTTAGGGCTGAAAATCCCATGGTCTCTTATATTCTGCATATTGGCGACTGCCCATCTCCATGATAATTACCATCCACTAAAAAAGAAACTTCTTTGATGATAATTGATAAATGCACCAGCAGCTGGTTTAATATTATGTCCATATAGCAGAATAATAGTAATAGGGCCCATAGGGCCCTATATATCCCATAGGGCCAATCACATATCTAGCCACAGGTTCTTGGCCCCAATAACAGGACTATATTAGGTTTCATCTTGTTAGAAAAAGATGGAGAGTAAGTAAGAGCTGGAATAAGTAGAAGATGACACTGCAACATTTATGTTTTCTGGACACAGCATGGCAGGTGTACAAAGAACTCACAGCAATTGTGTCAGCGTGTACAGGACCTGCACAAGTTCAAGAGTGATCAATGCTGATGAGAGAACCAGTATTCTTTAAGAAGACAATCCCTAAAAGATTAACCACACTGTGGGGAATGGACCCACACCCAACAATATTTGGGAAACACAAATTGAACCTGATTTTTTTTTAATCTGGCATGAAGTGCAGTGGAGAAGGAGGTGAGTTGGGAGAAGATATGGGAGGGAGACATGATCAAAATACATTATATGAAATTCCCAAAGAATTAATGAAAGCAGTATTTAAGAAGAAAACAATATTGATTTATCTAGACTCAGTACAGCACAATTTGCAACCTAGTACACAAATAAAAGTCTTAAGTTTATCCACTACATAGCACCAGGTGAAGCATGAAGAAGTATACATGTCTCAGCTAGTGCTGGAGCCTAAGAGACAGGCATGCTAAGGGCATCATGCAGATGAGGAGACAAACAAGAGGGGACATAAGGAGATATAACAGTCCTACTTCAAAGCATCCTAGAGCTGGGGAGAGGCTCAGTGAGTAAAGTGTTCGCTCTGTGAATGGGAGGACTTGCCTTTGGTCTCCCACAACTCATGTCAAAAAGAAGCTGGGAGCAGTGGCTGGAGAAGCCAGATAAAAGAATCCCAGAATCCAGAGAATCTAACCAGTCAGTCAAGCCAACGTTGAAGGTTCCACATTCTCTAAGAGATGCTATTTCAAAAAAATATGGTGGTGAACAAATGAGAAAGATATCTGCTGTTGACTTTTGGCCTCTTCATGTTCACCCATACACACACACACACACACACACACACACACACACACAGAGTTTTTTTTTTTATAAAAAAGAACACAGATAAAGTTAGCTGCATTTAACCTGTTTTCATCTCCAAAGTTTGGCCATCTTCTGTAAGATTGAACACACCTTTCTTTTCTAGAGCTTTCATGGTGGCCTTAAAAGTAAAAGGCTTCTCCCACTGTTCCTCTGGTTTGACTGGTTGCCTGAAATTGATCATCCGATTAGTGTCATGATCTTAATATGCCTGACCAAATAAATTCTCACTATTGAAAAATCACCGGGGGGACGGGGGGGGGGGGAGGGGCGGGGGGGGCGCACCGAGAGGTAGGCAGGGTCTTTGAGAAATGCCCTGGTTTGAGTATGAAATCATCCATAGTTCCCTTGGGTCCCCAGCTGGTGATGCTATCTCAGGATATGATCAGAATTTTACAAGGTGGGCCTTAGTTTGGAAAAACAGGTTACTTGGGGGTGTATCACGGAAGAGTGTGCTTCTCAGCCTAGTCCTTATCATACTTCATGTCCACATTGAAGTGGCAACCTTTCCTCGATATCTTATTGCCATCAGGATGTTCTGCCTCAGGAAAAGCCTAGAAACAGAAAACCAAGGGACTATGGGCTGGACTCTCTGAAGCCTTAAGACAAAGTGAATCACTCTTGTTTTAAACTGTTTATGTCTGGTGTTCAGCCGCAGTGTGGCAGCTGTAATTAACATAGGAAGTGATTTGTTCCTGAAGCAAAGCCATCACAAGAGAGGGAGCTATTATGAAAGACACTGGAGAGCTCACTTGCTTTTGTTCCCACATGAAGACCCACTGGGAAGGCACAACATGTAAACCAGGAAATAGGATCCACTAATACTCAAGTTCCCCATTTCCCGATGCATGAGGAATAAACTTTCTTCCAACAGCCTGCCCTGAGTAGGACCTCTCTCAGCCCTTTCCATAACCATTGATATGTGATAACTCTGTCCTTATCCAAGGTTCTCCCCTCCAGTTTTGGTGGGCTGCACATGAAAAGGTTTTTATTTCAAGGTATTAATTTTTATTACAGTATCTCATTTTCTGTTATCCCTAGCAACTCTACTTTTCCCCCCTTCCCATTTCTTTGTTCTACCTGAACATAATATTTATGACATGCTATAAATACTGGACATGTTACTACACAGAGTCAGTCCTAGAAGCCTCTTTAAGTGTGTGCTGATGAAGCAATCAGAAAACGATGTCTGATTGCTTTCCTGTCTCACATGGTTCTTCTTCAACCTTGATAGGTCAATGAGGTTTAGGTCCACTGTAAGACATGGACTGTGGGATAGGGAGATGGCTCCACAATTGAGAACACTTGCTGCTTTTTTTAGAAGACTGGGTTCAATTCCCAGCACCCACACGGTGGCTCACAATCATTTATAATTATAGTTTCGGTGAACCTGCTGCCCTTTTGACCTCTGCAGACATGAAGTAAGTATATGATACATAAAATTCATATTGGCAAAATACTTGTCCCATTAAATAAAATTTAAAATCTTCAAGAGGAAAGAACTGGATTGGGTGTTTTGGGTTTAACATGTATTGTACTTTTTCCATTTTTAACATAATGAGCAGTAGATTCTGACCAGTATTTTCATGCAAAGTACTTAATTTTCAGGAACAGATTGCTCTAACTATTATTTTATTATGCCAAACTAGGCCAGACAATCTATTCAGCATTCACAAAGTTCCCACTACAGTCTGTGAATAAGAGCAAGGTGCTGTGGTGAAGCCAAAATAATCATTATGTGATTTCCCACCCGCAAATGGCCCAATAATAGTAGGCAAGAGAAGCATCTATTCCCCAAGCCACTATACAGATCTCACTGTGGAAACAATAAAAAGCTCCACGCAAGCAGAGACAGAACCATTCTGATTGGCTCAAGTGAAAGTAAATTCACAGTGATGTCTAAACCATGAGACAAAAGCAAAGTTCATTAACATATGAATGTGTATTGATAACCTCAAAGATGCGACAGTGTCAGCAAATACCTCAAGCCCTTCCTGTTTTCAGTAGTAGGGATAAGGCATGATTCCTAAGGTTGATGAAAAGGGAATTTAATTATGGCAACAGGTAGGGTAATCAAGGTTATGAGGAAAACATATAGTTCCTAACAAGTGCTTGCATTCTTTTGAAATTATATACTATTGAACAAGAACTTATCACCTGATAGTGTCAATATATCTCAGAAGCTTCAGAAGTTTAAGAATGCCTTAATTATACAACTTCCATCTCAGTCTGTAAAATCCCCTGTCATGGACACAGTGCCACATGCATTGGAAAACACAAAATCTAAGATGCACAGCCTTTGACTCAAGAAACATAAGATCTTCTTGGAGAGGTACATTAATATTAAGCAATGGGTGCATAAATGCCAAAAAGAGAAGCCAAATAATGAAGCCCATGCATATAGAGACCACATAACATCCCCCACACTGATGCACAAGAAAAACTTCATGAAGAAGAAAAGTCTTAAAACATTGCTCTCAAGAAGTGGGGATTTAATTAGAGAAGCCATAGAGGGTAACTTCTATCACCCTTATCGCTGTCTACTACCTTTGACCAGAAGCAGCCATTGTTGGAAGCATGGAGATTCTTGTGTCCATAGATCTCCAGGGAACCCAGAAACATTAAGCACCCAGGATTTTTCCTTCAAAGGGAAGAATATATAACCTGTTGTTTTAGAAAGCTGGGAATTGGAAGGGATTGATAGCTGGGTGATCTGCTTTACCTGATGGGCCAAACCATATGAAGATCCTACAAGCAGAACCAGAGGATGCTAGTAATCTAAATGACCCATGTGGCCAGAGGCTCCTCAAGCTCCCACAACCAGGACCAGAAGTGATTTAGAGCCCAAATGACCACTACACTATCTGTATGACCAAGACCAGATTATCTTTCCCTTAGTCTTATTTAGGATTTACATTGCTTTGAAGAGACACCATGATCATAACTCTCATAAAGGCAAACATTTCACTGGGGCTAGCTTCCAGTTTCAGAGGTTAGTCTTTTATCATCATGGTGGGAAGCATGGCATTATGCAGGCAGACATGACACTGGAGGAGCTGAGAGTTCTCCATCTTGATCCAAAAACAACAGAAGGAGCCTATCTTCTGTAGGCAGCCAGGAGGAGACTATCATCTACACTGGGCAGAGCCTGAGCATAGGAGACCTCAAAGCCCACCTACACAGTGACATGCTTCCTCCAACAAGGCCACACCTCCTCCAACAAGGCCACACCTCCTCCAACAAAGCCACACCTCCTCCAACAAGGCCACACCTCCTCCAACAAGGCCACACCTCCTCTAATAAGGTCAAACCTAATAGTACCACTCACTGTGGCCAAGCATTCAAAACACCAAGGGGCCAAACCTATTCAAACCACCACACTGGGCCTTTAAACTAGTACAGGTGGCCTATTTTTAGAACCCATCTAGAGAAGTAGCATGTACTCTGAGTTGAGTTCTGATGTAATTACACTTCCTCGAGCACTAGGGATTATATTGCACCAGGAAACCTTTTCCAAATTATACTATATTTAAATTTGTAGTGAATAAACCACCATCTGACTCCCTGAAGTCATGATCAGGTTAATGAAGTCAACCTGAACTGGGTTTTCACTCTCAACTCTTTGGTGTTTGCTTCCCTACCCGGCCTCCACGGGAGCCATCTTTGATTTCTAGACCACTGAAGTTGACACTCATCCCTTGCCACACTCAGGGACCCCAATGGATAACTCCCTCATTATTCGTCTCACTTGGACCCAAATCTGCAAATGTTTAAATCCCTTATATTAAATGGTATAACATTTGCATGTAATTAGCACATATCCTTCCATATATTTTAGGTCATCTATGTATTACGTATTCTACAACATACACACTTATAAGTGATTGTAGTCTATTCCTTTGGGGGTTCTGTGTTCCTTTCAGGCACCGTTGTATCTTTGGAGTCATTTTGGATCCAGTAATGGTTGAAAGCACAGATGCAGAATGCCCAGAGAGCTGGTGGCAGTATGACATCATTGCATCATTGCATGCAGGACTCACTGTAGAGCAATTAGTAAAGGCTGTTTCTCAAGGCTTTTGCAATACATTAACTCACAAACATTTTATTACTTCTGTCAACTCCCTGAGTTTTATGTGGTCATCAATTGCAAGTCTGCAAGTAAGCCCACGATATATGCCATAGCATAATGATGAAAAACACATTACCTTATTCCCAGTGCTTATTATTAATGACAATACCCTGCTCAGTGACTCATCTTCTTTGTCCCTGAGTGCTCGTAGTGACGATTATCTCATCGTTGCAGGCATTGTTGATGGGCATAGTATTCTATAGAGTGTATTAGTCTGCTTATTATATTGTGACATGTTCATAAGCCCTCCATAGTTCATGCAATGTTATTCTTACTCTGAAAATGGCTTCTTAGGAAACCAGAATAAAATTTTAATATCAGAAATGCTTTTGGTTAAACACAATGACTCATTCACAACATGGTAATCATACACGGTCCTCATGCATAGCAAGTTGCAAAAATGTGAAATTTTTTGCATTATTACATAAAGTCAATTTAAAAACATCAGCCAAAACTGTGAGACAAGTTTACATGAAGGTTTTGCAAGCTTTACCCACAGTTATAAAGACAGGCAGGGGGATGCGTATCCACCATTACATTTCTTTCTCCTTACTGCCAGTATGGCCTGCCTCTGTCATACTCCCAGGTATGTTCTGCGGCCTTATTTCTTCCCATCCACCCACATTCTCTTCTAACTTTCTAAATTAGATGGCTACCAACATCTCTCGAAGTCTGTAAAATAAGATAGTTTTTTTAAAAATCATTTTTTAAAAGTCCCGAAAGCGCTCACCGTTTTGTATAGAGTACCATGTGCTGTGCATGTCCAACAGGATAGAGAAAATCCTATACTTTAGGGAGCATGTAACTTGAAGACAGCTCTGATGAACCACTGGATCTCACTAAGTACCATGACAGTTTCCTTTCGAACCCTTAAATTTAATTCGTGACTTGGTCCTGACTTTAATTTCCAACCCATAACTCACCATTAACATATCTAATAGAAATAAAAGATCAAGACTTCAAAAGAATCCATGAACATGGTTTTACTCTATCCCCTCCTGGCTGGAATATAAAACACTTCACTCTATAAATAAACTTGACAGAAATCCTGGCCATCCTGTCTACGGAATCAGTGTCTCATAACTTCTAATTTGACAGGAAGCCTCAAACTCCTTTCCACACTAAAGGCTAACACCAGAAGAGAAACATGGGAACAAGAAACCACTTATCTGAATTGTAGAAACGTTACTTAATCTGTGCTGTGTTATGAGGTGGAGAGACTGCCTGACTAAAAACTATTCTTTTGCTTTTGAAAACTTTATATTTCACAAGAAATGTAACTGAGAGATGTTTCTTGCCAGAACACAGCAGTATAGGTCTGTTAGCCCAGAACTCAGTAGGCCTGGGTAGAGGATTATAAGTTCAAAGCCAGTGTGAGCTATAAAATGAAACCCTGTCTCAAAAAATAGCGAAGCAAAAGCCATTTTTTTTCTTTAATAACAGACATAAAACAAAAGTCCATCATTTAAGTGAAACTTGGCAGATTTCAAATCCTGTGGTTGCCATATTATTTGTGTGGAAAAACTTTAGGAGAAACAAACAAAAAGACTCTGGGAGAGATTGAAATGTTGAAGACTATGGGACTACAAAATGACTCTGAGGAGCCGGGTAAGTTCACAGAGAAGTCAAGAGGCTGGATTAAAGAGCATCAAAGCACTCCAGGGAAGAGCCCAGAAGATTCTGAGAGGCTTTTTGGGGGGCAAGGAGGAAACATACCCAAGTCCTTATATTAAAAATACTCACCAAGGGGCGCCTATCCCAGTGCTCAGCCTCTGTTTTGTTTCAGGAAATCAGAAAAGGAAGTGAGGGGAAGGGGGAGAGGTAGTCCATCTGGACACTAGTGAGTATTTATATAAGGTAAATGGGAGCCAGGGCCACTGATTTCTCCAAGGTCATCTGAATGTTGCTGGTCAATTCTAAGTAAAGAAGGGTGGCAATCAGTACTCTACCTTAGCTTGGAATCCCCATACCCTTCTTCCCCCATGCCCCTTTACCCCAGATTCTTACAACTACCCTTGATCCCCAAACCCTATTAGATGAGAATTATTAGTCATTGATTTGGTGGTGTTTACACATCTTCAACAATAATTTCTTTCTTTTTTGGTTAATTTTTTAAATTACATTTATTCGTTGATTTATTTATTCACTTTAAATCCCAGTATCAGTGCCCCCCTCTCCTCCCAGTACCCACTCACACAGATTCTCCTCCCATTCCACCCTCCCTTTTTCCTTTGAGAAGAAAGATGACCCTTCTAGGTGTTAGCTCCCCTCTCCCCCACCTCCCTATAGCCCCACACCCTTCATACCCTCCCTAACTCCCCTCCCTTTACCTCAAGTCACTGCAGAACTAGGCACTTCCTCTCCCACTGAGGCCAGAGAAGGCATATCATTTCAGGGAGTGGATCTACCCAGGCAGGCAACGGACTCAGGGACAGCCCCTGCTGTCCAGTTGCTGGGGGACCCATATGAAGACCAAGCTACTAATATGCTACATGTGTACAGGGGGCTTAGGTCCAGCCTGTGATTGCTGTTTGGTTGGTGATTCAGGCTTTGGGAATCTCTAAGAGTCCAGGTTAAGTGACTCTGTTTGTCTTCCTGTGAAGTCCCTGCCCTCTTTGGGTCTTCCACTCTTCTTCCCTACTCTTCCATAAGGTTCAGTGAACTCCATCTAAGGTTTAGCTGTGTGTCTTTGCATCTCTTTTTATTGGTTCTTGGGTAGAGCTTCCCAGAGGGCAGTTATGGTAGGTCCTTGTCTGCAAACATAGCAGAGTGTCATTAATAGTATCAGGGACTGATTCTTGCCCATGGGATGGGTCTCAATTTGGGACAGTCATTGGTTGGTCATTCCTTCAGTCTCTGTTATATCTTTGTCCCTGTACTTCTTGTAGGCAGAGGACACATTTCAGGTCTAAGGTTCCACTGAGATTCCTGCCTTGCTAGAGGAAGTGGCCACTTCCAGATCCACATTTCCCACTGCTAGGAATCTCAGCTAGAGTTGCCCCCCATATGTTCCCTGGGGGGTTCCACCCATCCCAGGGCTCTAGCATATCCTAGAGATTGCTTCGCCCAACTTTGTTTTCTCTTCTCTCTCCTACTCTTCCTACATCTGGTCCCACCTACTCCCCTCGCACTGCTCCCTTCCCCATCCCCTCTCCTACCTACTCTACCTCTAACATCTATTTTGTTTCCCCATCTAACAAAGGTTCAACAAATTCATTCTCCCTTGAGCCCTCCTAGTTATTTGGCTTCTTTGGGTCTGTAGATTAAAGGATGGTTATCCTGTATCTAATGGCTCAGAATGATATTTTCTAGTTCTAGAAGCTGGAAACAACCCAGAACTCCCTCAACTGAAGAATGAATAAATAAAACGTGATTTATTTACACAGTGAAATACTACTCAGCCATTAAAAACAAGGACATCATGAACTTCATAGGTAAATGGATGGAACTAGAAATCAATGATTTCTTACAGTGTTTTAGAACAAATTGATACAACCATGGCTATTTGAACTGGCTAATGTTTTGTGTAAATATCATGTAACTTTATGGATAAATTGAAGAACTTTCTTCATTTTTGTCGAAGTAAAAAGAAGTTGAAGGAAGGGGAAGAAATTTAAAGTGGGAAGAGATTCAGAACACATCATCCTTAAAAGGCCCAATGTTCCAAAGCAGGTAAACATTAAGTTGCTTCTCTTCCCATGTCCAGATAATACATTGACTCATATTTACTGTACCATATTGGAAAAATGCAGAGCAGAGAGAGGCTGATTGGAAAGAGAAAGAGGTAGAGAGATGAGGAGGGAGAAAGAGACAGAGTAAGAGAGAGGCAGACCCAACAGAAGCCCATATTTCCTATCAAATTCAGGGCCAATTAATACTCAGACATAATTTATATTGGCTGTCTTCAGAGAGATAGGAGACTGGAATTATTTCATTTTCAAAATTTTACTTCGAACCCACCTAGGAGATAGTGCAATGAACTTCTTGGCCCCAGGGACACCAAGTGTAGACTTTTCTTTTATAATTCTAGGAAGCACTCTGAATTACATTGGGTGATTTGGAAGAGTCATCACTCTTTGATAGTTTGTCTATCTGGATTCTCAGCTCTATGTCACCCTTGGTTAAGATTCTGGACAATAATGAGCCACAATAAAAAAAAAAAGCCACATCTAGACTGTCAGATTTTCATCAAATGAAAAATGTGAAAGTCTGAAATTGCTTATACTAGTATACCCCAAACATATAAAGTTGAAAATATTTGTGCTCCCCAAGGTAAATAACCATGTCCTACAAATGCCTGTGTTGTTCTCAACTGAGTTCCAGGTGTCAGTTTTTCGTAGTTTAAGTCACCGTCTAATCATCTTGTGCTGCCTTTGTTTAATGTTATGACCCTGGGAGTAGGCTGTATCCTTTAGAGGATTAGAGCCAGTTAAATGAATCTATATTTTAAAAGGAAGTTTACTATATTTGTTTATATAATAGATGCTGGGCAACCCAATGATAGCTACATGTATCCTGAGGAGGAAAAGAACATGGGAGCTGCTCAGCCCAAGAAACTGGAAACCTAGTGGATCCCAAGCTGGAATGAATGTCTGGGTGCTCCACGGACGGTGGGTGATTTTGAGTCCACAGTGGAATGTCAAAGAAGCTGGATCCTGATGTCAGCAGAGCATCCTGCAGGAACTGATATACTTAGCATGAAGCAGGCAGGCACATGAATCCTGTCTGTGTTAGGGCTTCTTTATAGCCAGGTCTCGAGGAAGATGCTGCTTTCTTTGAAGGCAGGTTATGTTAATGCTTTCTGGGAAAGCCCTCACAGACACACCTGAAAATATGTCCCTTGATAATTCTAAATCCTGACAGGAATTCTAAATCCAATCATCACAGATTCTTAACCTTATTTTAGATCTGGCAAAATGATTACTCTTTTAATTAGAAAAAAAAAGAATATTGTACAATGTAATATTTCAGGAAGTTTCTGGGTACTCTGAAATATGCACAGATTCTTGCTGACCTGAGGATTTAGTTTTAGTTCCTATACAACTGCACACTTCTGAACATACCATTACATTTTCTATGATTAAACATCAAAAATGAGCAGTTATAGATATGTGGCCAATTCATATACTTTGATGAAAAATGTTGTCTCTAAGGTGTGTGAAGCCTAGAAAGTATATGGAAATAATCCAAAATATCAGAAAGTAGACTTTATGTGTGGCATATAATGTCACAATGATTGACTGATACAGGACTGCGGAAGTCAGCTTGTGGATTTCAAATATTTGAGAACGTTTCAATAAAGCCCATTGTTAGCTCACAAGCAGATTTTCAATATACTTGGTATAATTGAAAATTTCAGGAATTCTAAATATTTGTCATGTTTTATGCTCTGAAAAATAACTATTTCAAAGGTTTTCTGAGGCCCTTAAACCCATGCACTGATTCCCTAGTGGACCATAGGATATTATGGAGGTTAATTTTAATGTCAACATGATACAATCTAGAATTACCCAGAAATACAGTCTTAATGAGGGATTGTCTATCTATATCAGGTTGGCCTGTGAACATGTTATATGAGAGACGCATTGGCTGTATTAATTGATATGGGAGAACACGCCCATTGTGGGCATCACCATCCCCTAGGAAGGGGATTCTGAGCTGTGTAAGAGTAGAGGAAGTGAACTGAGCACTAGCACTTCATCCATTAATTCATCCTTCTCTCTTTCTTGACTACAGTTGTGATATAGCCAGTTACTGCAAGTCCCTCTCTCTTTGCATTCCCTGCAATGATAGTCTATAATCTGGAATTGTGGGCCAAATAAACCCTTTCTTCCTTGTCGCAACCACCCTCGCCGGAATGACGCAACACAGGAAGATCTTCTCCAAGCAGTTTACTCAGGATCCCTATTCATGCTTCTTCTGACCCCGGAGGGAATAAGCCAAGCCCTTAAATACTAATAGCCAGCCAATCAGGCTTAGCTACGTAGGCATTGCTGATAGGCTGTATCCACCCGGAAGGCGCAAGACTCAACAGGCTCCACCCAAATAAGGAATTGTTTACAACGGGGAGCCCACCAGGGGCAAGGCAGAAAGTGGAAACCCGCACCATTTTAAGGGCGCGGGAGCAAGCAGCTCCCTACACTTCCTTAAGTTGCTTTCACTTGGGTGTATTATCAATACAGTGGGAAGAAAGTCAAGAAAGACAGGTAGTTAGCAAAGCCAAAACTTTCTGAAAATAGTACAGAATTCTTTTGTAAATGTTAGGAATGAATCAGTAGCCTAAGGCTTCTTTTGCTTTACCTGGAAAGGGATTATATGTAGACAACAGCTCTTGATTCTCTGGGTATTTGGCAGCAAGAAGAAGCAGTGGTGACTAGAACTCTCCAATTCTGTATGCCCATGAAGCTCTTGGGTGTTTGGATCCTTGGCCTTTGGGAGCAGCCAATGTTGCTGCTCTCAGCCTGGAGTCCAAGATCTTGGCAGCTCTCTAGAAAATATTTAATGACTAGGGCTTACAGGCTTTCTTCTCTGGCCCCTTGAAAACTTGTATTCTTTAATATTGTCCTTATGCTTTCTTTTATTCTCTCTTCCTCTTTCTCCTCCTTTTTTCTTCTTCCACGTCTTTCCACGACTAGGAAGAGTTCTGAGTTCTTACCACTGTTGGACCTGTACACAGGAACTACAGCATGAGTCTGGTTACCCGCACCATCTCAGAAGCTGGGTAGAGTGGGCTGATGAGGAACTGGGTACTATGCATGGTGTGAACACTCATGCCAAGGCCCTCATTGCCTCTGGCAGAATCATCAGTAACTCCACTGCCACTTCCTTAGCTGGTAAGCAGTAGCTGTCCTGCCATCACTGTTGTCTGCAAGTCCTTGCACAGAAGCTGGGACTTAGGACTGGGATGCACAGGGAGCTATTTAATGGAGAGGTGTTGGTGATTGGAAGCCAGACACAAGCTATGGGAACCACTGCCCAGCCATTGCTTTCACTGTCAGCCGCACACAGAACTATCCTCTGTGTCTGAGGACTTTTGTCATTTCCAGCTCAGTCTGCACTAGAGACAGTAGTCAAGAAAAGACAAATCAAGAAGAGCCTTCATCATCTTGAGGGGTGGGGTATACCTGTCAGAGCACACACGAAGAGGTCAGAGGATAGCACTGGATAACAGTTTTCACTTTCTGCCTTGTTTGAAGTGAGTTCTCTCTTGGTGTTCACTATTGCATATACTAAGCTAGCTGGCCTGCAGACTTCTGGTGATTCTCCTGCCTCCTACTACTGCTGGAGCAACAGTGGAATCACAGACACATACACTCTTCAGTTCAGCTTTTACCTGGGCTATAGGAGTCTATCCCCTGGTTATTAGACTTCAGCAGTATTCAACAGCAGTTCTGCTGCTGGACCATCAGAGAAAATGCTCTTCATCCCTCTAAGATGGAAATGGCTGCAGAGTTAGCTAGAGTTCACTAAGCCTCAAGGCCTCAGAAAGTCTCCTGCAACTGTTTCCAACAGCCTTGACTGGGGCTGTGCCTTTTAAAACAGAGCAACCAGCTGCAACTTTCAAGTAGTTGTGTCAAGATGCCGCTGTCCGTGGAGTGTTCAAGATGTCTGACACTGGCAGAGCAGAAGTCGAGATGGCTGTCAGGCTTAGAGTTCTCTAGCACACGCCTGTCAGGGAAGCTAGGGAGAATCCAGCAGCTGGGAATTATGGAATCAAATTGTCTCATCCCCAACCTCTCTGCCTATATAGAGGAAAATGAACATCAGAAAGAGTGCTTTCAATATAAACTTAAAGAATTCACTTTGCACAATAAGAACACTTTTAACAAACTTCAACAATGTTGGATCAGTGCTTAACACATACTCAGTCCCCAGGGAAAGTGGTTACCCTTTATTCATATCATGGGGATGGCATATTATACAAGCAATAAAGACAGGGTCTGAATAAAAACTGTGCTATCTAAGCCGAGTAACAGAATTTTAACAATAATTTCTCTTTGTATTAGTTCATATAGTAAAGTCAGTAACACAGTATCTTAAAGCATCAAAGCAAGTATACAAAAATAATAGGAAAGGACCCAAAACCACAAAAAAATAAGCCCTAAAGGACAATATTAGACACAGATTCATAGAAATGTCTTTAAAATAGAAAGGTTGATATTATAAAACCGAGAACCCATGAAATGAGTAAGGACCACAATGGTTGAGTCTCACCAAAACAAATTTAATAGCATCACAAAACACTGATGGATTTTATGCAGTGTTATTTTGATTTGTAATTTAAGGTGACGCTTATAATTAAAGAAGAGCTGGCAGCCTGATTTCTGTCTGTATGCTGCCACCAAATTTCATATCTTTCTAATGAAAACCATCTGCCTTCTTCATTTAGATAGGAAATCTTTGGAGACATGGCAGAATCGACTCTGATTGTTTTTGCCCACTCCTCTTTCTCTCTACACAGCATGCTTTCCCAGCATGCCTTGGAGTGTCATGTCCTCTGGAATACTTCTAAACTGACGGCAACAGAGATTCTTAGCTATGATAAAATCTTTAAGAACAGATTTAAGTGGAGTACATTAAGTGGAGTAAATATTTATTTACTCAAGTAACTAGAAACCAGAACTAAAACTTAATGTTTTCTGCAATGTTCTAATATGCACTGGGTATTCTGAATTTGACCATATATGTTTACTTATTTTTCCAACAATGTTTGCACCTTCTTGGTCAACATGTGTGTGTGTGTGTGTGTGTGTGTGTGTGTGTGTGTGTGTGAGAGAGAGAGAGAGAGAGAGAGAGAGAGAGAGAGAGAGAGAGAGAGAGAGAGATTTCCGTAATGGCATGACTGATTAAACACACATGCACAGAGAAATATTTTGATATTCAAGCTCTGATATGATAAGAACCTCTGAGTGCAAATTCAACCGGACCGGAGTGCATTAATACAGTAAATATTTATTTATTCAAGTGACTAGAGAATAGAAGTAAAACACCTCAAGCACTGGGATTGCAGGGGCATGCCACATGGACAACAATTCTGCATGAGCTCTATAGCTTTACCTCAGATCTTCACGCCTGCATAGTCTGTGTTCTGCCAATAGAACTGGCCACAGCTCTCCTTTCTACATTTCTGTGCTTCTAGTTAGCAACCTTTTGTTTCATATTAAATAAAAGACATACCCAGTGGTAAAAGCTCCTTCATTTTATTTTATGAGTATTGGTACTTTACCTGTATGTATATCTGTACACCACATGTGTACTTGGAGACCAACAGTCTAGAAGAGAGCATCAGAAACCCTGGAAATGAAGTTGAAGAAGGTTTGGGTGATGGGAATTGAACTAGGATCTTTTTGGAGAGTATCCAGTGCACCTAATCTCCAGTCCCTAAACTTTATTTGTGATTCAGTTTTGTCAAACCACTATGTATTTTTGGTGCCAGCTCTATGTTCACAAAAATCAAAGTTTAGGTGATAGGAAATCAAATCTAAAAAAAAGCAGCCTTAGCTTATTCAGTTCATGCTGGCCAATTTGATTTTCACCCAGAAAGAATATTTTTCATCAGAAGAATATAGATTTTTCTAACTAAGTTTGGAAGGTTTCTGTATGGATCTCTTGTGCCAGATGTACTTTTTAGTTGATTTCCAAGAGAAGCTTGTAATACAAGCAATAAATATACTGTGTAATTATTTAATTAAAATATTTGTGTATTTTAATTAGGAAGATAGATCAGTTGCTACAGTGTTTGTTGCACAAGCATAAAGATCTGATTATAAATGCCTAACACCCAAGTAAAAAGGTCAAGTATGGGGACACATGTCCATAATTCTAGCACTGGGGTGGCAGAGACAAGGCAATCCATGGAATGTTCTGCCCAGCCAGTCTTGTAGACTCAGAGGCCTCCGTGTTTAATGTGAGATCATGCCAAACGTGAGGTGGAAAGAAAGCTAATATAGAATTCTGACTACCATATGCATATCCACATGCATGTGCAGATGTGTAGAGACATATACATACTTGTGAACACATACACACATACATATATATTCTAACAAGTCATTTTTTCCATATTTGTTGCAAAATGTTAGGGATACATGAAGGCAATATAAGAAAAACTAGGAGCAAAACTATGATAAAAGGTTCTAGATTACATTTCCATTTCTACATCTCCTTTTCTCTCTTCTCATATTTGAGTCTTAGGAAGCAGCTGGCTTTATACATCATATCTTTGCTAGACCTGAGGAAAGACTCTAAAACCTTCTGGACTTTGCACCTAACAACCATATCCCCAACTTCTAAGGCAGTACTATTTCTACCAGGGCTCCAACAATCCAGGAAAGAAAACCACATAGCATTGGTAGCTAATACCAGCATTGGTAGGAATTACAGGATACTGGATTTTGGTAGATTAGGGTTTCAATCATGCAGGCTAGAGTATTGATAGTATAAAAGGACATTTAGAACAATTTTCTTTTTTCATTGTATCTTTTTATTTACATTTAAAATATTATTCCCTTTCCCAGTTCCCCCCCACATGAGACCTCCCCTTCTGTTTCCCCACCTTATGAGGGTGCTTCCCCACCCACTCCTGCCTTCCTGCCCTGGCATTCCCCTACACTGGGGGAATCAAGCCGTCACAGGAACAAGTGCTTCTCCTGCCATTGATGCCCAACAAGGCCATACTCATCTTCACATGTGTACTCTTTGGTTGATGCTTTAGTCCCTGGTAGCTCCAGGATCTCTGTTTGGTTCATATTGTTCTTCCTATGGGGCTGCCAACCCCTTCAGCTCCTATAGTCCTTTCTCTAACTACTCCATTGGGGACTCTGTGCTCAGTCCAATGGTGGGCTGAGAGCATCTGCCTCTGTATTTGTCAGGATCTTGCAGAGCCTCTCAGAAGACAACTATATGAAGCTCCTGTCAGCAAGCACTTCTTGGCATCTGCAATAGTGTCTGGGTTTGGTGACTGTATACAGGATGGATCCCCAGGTGGGGCAGTCTCTGGATGGCCTTTCGTTCGGTCTCTGCTCCACACTTTTTCTCCCTAATTCCTCCTCTGAGTATTTTGTTCCCCCTTTTAAGAAAGACTGAAGCATCCACACTTTGGTCTTGCTTTCTCTTGAGCTTCATGTAATCTGTGAATTGTATCTTGGGTATTCTAAGCTTTTGGATTAATATGCACTTATCAGTGAGTTCTTTTGTGTGTTCTTTTGTGATAGAATTACCTCACCCAAGATGATATTTTCGAGAATCAGCCATTTGCCCAAGGATTTCATGTATTCATTGATTTTAATAGCTGAGTAGTACTCCATTGAATATTACATTTTCTGTATCTATTCCTCTATTGAAAAACACCTGGGTAAGATCAAGAATTGACAAATGGGACCTCATAAAATTACAAAGTTTCTGTAAGGCAAAGGACACTGTTAAAAGGACAAAATGGCAGCCATCAAATTGGGAAAGGATATTCACCAACCCTACATCTGATAGAGGGCTAATATCCAATATATACAAAGAACTCAAGAAGTTAGACCCCAGGGAACCAAATAACCCTATTAAAAAATGGGGTACAGCTCTAAACAAAGAATTTTCACCTGAAGAAATTCGGATGGCCGAGAGACACCTTAAGAAGTGCTCAACTTCATTAGTCATTAGGGAAATGCAAATCAAAACAACACAACGCTGAGATTTCACCTTACACCAGTCAGAATGGCTAAGGTCAAAAATTCAGGAGACAGCAGGTGTTGGCAAGGATGTGGAGAAAGAGGAACACTCCTCCACTGCTGGTGGGGCTGTAAGATGGTAAAATCACTTTGGAAATCAGTCTGGCGGTTCCTCAGAAAGCTGGACATGACACTTCCGGGGGACCCTGCTATACCTCTCCTGGGCATATACCCAAAGGATTCCCTGGCATGCAATAAAGACACATGCTCCATTATGTTCATAGCAGCTTTATTTATAATAGCCAGAAGCTGGAAAGAACCCAGATGCCCCTCAAAGAAGGAATGGATACAGAAAATGTGGTATATTTACACAATGGAATACTACTCAGCAATTAGAAACAATGAATTCACAAAATTTTTAGGCAAATGGTTTGATCTGGAAAATATCATCTTAAGTGAGGTAACCCAATCACAAAAGACTACACACATGGAATGCAATCTCTGATAAGTGGATATTAATTAACCCAGAAGCCCTGAATACCCAAGGCACAAATTACATAACAAATGACTCCCATGAAGAAGTATGGAGAGGGTCCTGATCCTGGAAAGGACTGATCTAGGATTGGAGGGGAATATAAGGACAGAGAAAAAGGAGGGAGGTGATTGGAGAATGGATGGAGAGAAGGTTTATGGGACATATGGGGGGGGGATCCGAGAAAGGGGAAATCATTTGGAATGTAAACAAAGAATATAGAAAATAAAAATATTTTTAAAAAAGAAAAGAAAAACACCTGGGATCTTTCCAGCTTCTGGCTATTATAAATAAGACTGCTGTGAACATAGTAGAGCACATGCCCTTTTTATATGATGGAACATCTTCTGGGTATATGCCCAGAAGTGGTATAGCTGGGTCCTCAGGAAGTACTATGTCCATTTTTTTCTGAGAAACAGTTAGACTGATTTTGAGAGTGGTTGTACCAGCTTGTAATCCCACCAACAATGGAAGAGTGTTCCTCTTTCTCCACATCCACACCAGTATCTGCTGTCACCTGTGTTTTTGATCTTAGTCATTTCGACTGGTGTGAGGTGGAATCTCACAGTTGTTTTGATTTGCATTTCCCTGATGATGAAGGATGTTGAACATTTCTTTGGGTGCTTCTCAGCCATTCAATATTCCTCAGTTGAAAATTCTTTGTTTAGCTCTGTACACCATTTTTAATAAGGTAATTTGATTCTCTGGAGTCTAACTTCTTGAGTTTTTTTTATATATATATTGGATATTAGCCCTCTATCAGATGTAGAATTGGTAAAGATCTTTTCCCAATCTGTTGGTTGCTGTTTTATCCTGTTGACAGGGTCTTTTGCCTTACAGAAGCTACGTAATTTTATGAGGTCCCATTTGTCGATACTTGATCTTAAAGCATAAGCCATTGGTGTTCTGTTCAGGAAAATTTCCCCTGTGCCCATATGTTCAAGGTTCTTCACCACATTCTCTTCTATTAGTTTCAGTGTATCTGCCTTTATGTAGTTGTCTTTGATCCACTTAGACTTGAGCTTTGTACAAGGAGATATGAATAGATCGACTTGCATTCTTCTACATGCTGACCCACAGTTGAACCAGCACCATTTGTTGAAAGTGCTGTCCTTTTTCCTCTGGATTGTTTTACCTCCTTTTTTCAAAGATCAAGTGTGTGGGTTCATTTCTGGGTCTTCAATTCTATTCCACTGATCTACCTGCCTGTCTCTGTATCAATACCACACAGTTTTTATCACTATTGCTTTGTAATACAGTTTGTGGTCAGGTATGGTGATTCTCCCAGAAAATCTTATACTGTTGAGAATAGTTTTCATTATTCCAAATGAATTTGCAAATTGCTCTTCCTAATTCTGAAAAATTGAATTGGAATTTTGATGGGGATTGCATTGAATCTGTCGATTTCTTTTGGCAATTTGGCCATTTTTACTGTATCAATCCTACCAATCCACAATCGTGGGAGATCTTTCAATTTTCTGAGGTCTTCTTTGATTTCTTTACAAAGACTTGAAGTTCTTGTCATACAGATATTCACTTGCTTTGTTGGAGACACACCAAGGTATTTTATATTATTTGTGACTATTGTGAAGGGTCTCATTTCCCTAACTACTTTTTCAGCCTATTTTTCTTTTGAGTAGAGTAAGGCTACTGAGTTGTTTGAGTTAATTTTATCTAGCCACTTTGATGAAGTTATTTACCAGGTATAGAAGTTCTCTGGTGGTCACATAAGTATACTATCATATCATCTGCAAATAGTGATATTTTGACTTCTTCCTTTCCAATTTGTATCACTTCGACATCCTTTTGTTGTCTAATTACTCTGGATAGGACTTCAAGTACTATATTGAATAGGTAGGGAGAGAGTGGGCAGCCTTTTCTAGTCCCTGACTTTAATAGGATTATTTCAAGTTTCTCTCCATTTAATTTAATGTTGGCTACTAGTTCACTGTATATTGCTTTTATATTTAGGTATGGCCTTAAATTCCTGATGTTTCCAAGACTTTTACCATGTGATTTTTTTCTTTGAATTTGTTTATATAGTGGATTACATTGACAATCCCTGCATTCCTGGAATGAAACCTACTTGATCATGATGGATGATTGTTTTGATGTGTTCTTGGATTACGTTTGCGAGATTTTTTTTTTGAGTATTTTTGCATCAATATTTATAAAGGAAATTGGTCTGGAGTTCTCCTTCTTTGTTGGGTCTTTTGTGATTTATGTATCAGAGTAATTGTGGCTTCATAAATCAAATTGGGTAGTGTTCCTTCTGTTTCTATTTTGAGGAATAGTTTGAAGAGTATTGGTATTAAATCTTCTTTGAAGTTCTGATATTATTCTGTACTGAACGCATCTGGTCCTGAGCCTTTTTTGGTTGTTAGACTTTTAATGACTGCTTCTATTTCTTTAGGGGTTATGGGACTGTTTAGATGGTTTATCTGTTCCTGATTTAACTTTGGTACCTGGTATCTGTCTAGAAAGTTGTCCATTTTATCCAGATCTTTCCATTTTGTTGAGTATAGGCTTTTGTAGTAGGATCTGCTGTTTTGTTTTCTTTTTTAATTTCCTCAGTTTCTGTTGTTATATCTCCCTTTCCATTTCTGATTTTGTTAATTTGTATACTGTCTCTGTGTCCTTTGGTTACTCTGGTTAAGGGTTAATCTATCTTGTTGATTTTCTCAAAGATTAACATCCTGTTTTGTTGATTCTTTGTATAGTTCTTTTTGTTTCTACTTGGTTGATTTCAGCCCTGAGTTTATTTCCTGCCATTTACTCCTCTTGGATGCATTTGCTTCTTTTTGTTCTAGAGCTTTCAGATGTGCAGTCAAGCTGCTAGTGTATGCTCTCTCCAGTTTCTTTTCGGAGACACTCAGAGCTATGGGTATTCCTCTTAGCACTGTTTTCCTTGTGTCCTATAAGTTTGAATGTTTTGTAGCTTCATTTTCATTAAATTCTAAAAAAGTCTTTAATTTCTTTATTTCTTCCTTGACCAAGTTATCATTGAGTAGGGTGTTGTTCAGTTTCCATGTATATGTGGGCTTTCTGTTGTTTTCATTGTTATTGAAGACCAGCCTTAATCCATTGTGATATGATAGGATGCATGGAATTATTTCAATCTTATTGTATCTGTTGAGGCCTTTTTTGTGACCAATTATATGGTCAGTTTTGGAGAAGGTACCATTAGGTGCTGAGAAGAAGGTATATTCTTTTGTTTTAGGATGAAATGTTTTATAGATATCTGTTAAATCCATTTGGTTCATAACTTCTGTTAGTTTCACTGTGCCTCTGTTTAGTCTCTGTTTCCATGATCTATCCATTGATGGGAGTGAGGTGTTCTGTGAGGTACAATGTGTGCTTTGAGCTTTAGTAAAGTTTCTTTCATGAATGTGGGTGCCCTTGCATTTGGAGCATAGTTTTTCAGAACTGAGAGTTCATCTTGGTAAAGTTTTCCTTTGATGAGTATAAAATGTCTTTCCTTATCTTTTTTTGATAACTTTTGGTTGAAAGTTGATTTTATTCAATATTAAAATGGCAACTTCAGTTTGTTTCCTGGGACCATTTGCTTGGAAAATTGTTTTCCAGCCTTTTGCTCTGAAGTAGTATCTATCTTGGTCACTGAAGCATGTTTCCTGTATGCGGCAAAATGCTGGGTCCTGTTTAAGTATCCAGTCTGTTAGTCTATGTCTTTTTATAGAAGAAATGAATCCATTTATGTTAAGCAATATTAAGGAATATTGATTGTTGCTTCTTATTATTTTTGTTATTAGAGGTGGAATTCTGTTTGTGTGACTATCTTCTTGTAGGTTTCTTGAAAGAAGATTACTTTCTTGGGGTTTTTTTGGGGGTGTAGTTTCCCTCCTTATGTTGGAGTTTTCCATCTAGTATGCTTGGTAGGGATGGATTTGAGAAAAGTTATTGGGTAAATTTGGTTTTGTCATGGAATATCTCAGTTTCTCTATCTATGGTAATTGAGGGTTTTGCTGAGTATAGTAGCCTGAGCTGGCATTTGTGCTCTCTTAGGGTCATATGACATCTGCCCAGGATCATCTGGCTTTTATAGTCTCTGGTGAGAAGCCTGGTGTAATTCTGATAGACCTGCCTTTATATGTTACTTGGCCTTTTTCCCTTACTGTTTTTGATATTCTTTTTTTGTTTTGTGCATTTGGTGTTTTGATTACTATGTGATGGGAGGAATTTCTTTTCTGTTCCAGTCTATTTGAAGTTCTGTAGGCTTCCTATATGTTCATGGCCATCTCTTTCTTTGGGTTGGACCTTTTCTTCTATAATTTTGTTGAAGATAATTATTGTCCCTTTAAGTTGGAAATCTTTTATACCTATTATCCTTAGGTTTTTGTCCTCTCATTGTGACCTGGATTTCCTGGATGTTTTGGATTTTTTGCATTTTGCATTTTCTTTGACTGTTGTGTCAATGTTTTCAATGGTATCTTCTGCACCTGAGATTCTCTCTTATATCTCTAGTATTATATTGTTGATGCTTATGTCTCTGACTCCTAATCTCTTTCCTAGGTTTTCTATCTCCAGGGTTGTCTCACTTTGTGATTTCTTTGTTGTTTCTATTTTCATTTTTAGATCCTGGATGGTTTTGTTCAATTCCTTCACCTATTTGGTTGTATTTTCCTATAATTCTTTAAGGGATTTTTGTGTTTCCTCTTTAAGGGCTTTAACCTATTTACCTGTGTTCTCCTGTATTTCTTTAAGGGAGTTATTTATGTCCTTCTTAAAGTCCTCTATCATTATCCTGAGATATGATTTAAAATCAGAGTCTTGCTTTTCCGGTGTGTTGGGGTTTCCGGGACTTGCTGCATTGGGAGACCTGGGTTCTGATGATGCCAAGTAACCTTGATTTCTGTTGCTTATGTTCTTGTGCTTGCCTTTCACCATCTGGTTATCTGTAGTGCTACCTGTCCTTACTGTCTCTGACTGGAGCCTGTCCCTCCTGTGATTCTGCTTGTGTCAGAACTTCTCGGAGCTTAGCTGTCTCTGTGATCCTATGATCTCTATGATCCTATGATCCTGAGATGCTGGGTGTGTCAGAGCTCTTAGGAGTCAAGTTGCCTCTGGGATCCTGAAATCCTGGTGTGACCAGGTTCCTGAGACCTTGTTGTGTCAGAGCTCCTGGGAAGCTTTCTCTTGGTGTTGCAGGAGTGGGTGGAGAACATGAGCACTGGGTCTACTCTGAGCATAGGTGCAAGCTGGAAGAAACCCATGCCTTTAACTGGGAGGGTGTTTGTGTTTCCCTGGTTCCTGTGGGAATCCCAGTTATGCTGGGTGTTAGGAAAGATGTTGTGGCCTCCACTGTAATGTTGAGTGTGTCAGAGCTCCAGTGTTCCTGGATCTTTCTAATCTCCTGAGAGTCAGGCTTCCTCTGTGATCCAGTGATCCTGTGATCCTGTGATCCTGAGCATTTCAGAGCACCTGTAAGTCAGACTCCTACTGGATGTTGTGAGACTGGGTGCAGAACCAGCACCCAAGGTCTGCTCATGGTACAGGTTCAGACTGGAAGGAACCCATGCCCGTGTCTGGGTGGGGGGTTCCTGCATCCCTGGAACCCAGGGGACCCAGTCAATCGTGTGTTGGGGCAGACGTTTTGGCCTCTCCTGTGGTCCTGGGAGTTTCCTATAACAATGCTATTGTTGGTATAACTGGGAAGCTCATTTATTTGCCACTGGTCTTTCAATCCAGTCTTTATTATTGTCAACCCTACTTGTGTGACAGCTTTAAGACATATAAAAGCCATGCAGAATGCCACTGCTCTTGTTCTGCTAGAAAAGATTCTTGCACGATGGTAATAGTACACTTTAAAGCAAGTCATTATATTAATTCTAATGATAAAGCCATGCCATCTCTCATATACTACTAATGGCATTGCTTTTTAAAAACGGAAGGGACAAATCTATGAGAATTCTAAGTATGCCTTTCTAAAGAAGTAGCATTAATATGAGTTTACTGAGCCCTTGCTACCCCAAAGTCTCACCCCTTCCCTTTTGTAGAATGAAGCAGACTCTCACAGACTTCTTGCTGCAAAGGCACTTGCACAAAAGAAAAAAACAATATGAATGGGAATTCTGTCCTAGCTCCATTTCACCTGCAAGGCCCAAAACTCATATTCTGCACAATACTGGAATATTCTCTATGGAGTGCTGTCTAACTAATACAAATTTCAATTTGCCTTCATTATACAGAAGTAGAGCATTAGCTCAGACTTCTAATTTTTTATCTGAATACAAAAGGCACAGGCAAATTCAGTTTTACACACTAAAGTTATTATATAATCCTTCTAGGTAAGAGTATCAAATATAAAATTCAAGCTATTTTTCAAATGATGCCTTGCATGTGCATGCCTAGATTTCAGTAAATGCAGCTTTATGGTTCAGAAAAGTACGAGAGAACTACCGTTGAGCTTCCATTAGCTATAAATATAAAATGGTAAAGAGGATGAGCAAAGACTTCCAATCTTCAATCATGGCCTTCCCCCACAAATGGTATGTCTTCCCTCTACTTCCCATCTTTAATTCCATCCACTTCAGCTAAACACACCCTTTATGTTACATTTTATCTTGGCTTCATGCAGGAGCTTAGCTTCTCAAGGTCCAAATTTAAAATTTATAGGAGAAAGGGGTAGAAAGTGCCAACTGTCTTAGTGTCCCCTCCAGTGGATATTTTCTTTCCATGGTGACAGGGCTGATCCTGTAAGACAAACACACCAGCTCTGTCTCTCATGCAAAGAGTGGAAGCAAGACCCCTGGGAACAGCATCATGAAGAAGGAGAAGCAGAAGGCAGCATAAGTCTATTGGCAACATCAGTCAGGCAATAGTTACCATCCAAAAATGTCCTCAGTTGAAGTCAAGCCCAATGTACCAAGTTATTGTCAGTCATCAACTTTCCATGGAAAGCTCTGTGCCTACAATTACATCAGCTTTCTTCAGCCAAAGGATTCTCAGAGAGGACTCACAGCCAAGCTACATCCCTTTCTCCTGAAGGTACCACCCACCAAAGCCACCCTTGTGTCAAACACAGTCATTTCCTTAAGGATCTCTTGGCAATGTATGACATCACACACTATAGCCACCCTTGAATTATGCACAGCCACTTCCTAAAGGGTATCTGATAATGTATGGAACCACCCACTATAGTCACCCTTGCACCATGAACATTCATTGTAGGTTCAGAAAGCAGGTTCACTGGGAATCCAGGACATCTCTTTTCCTGGGACAAACTCAAAAGAAAAACTGAACAAGAAGTACCTTGCTTCCTGGAACTGAAATTAATCACAGCACCACACCTGACACCCCACATCACTCCCTTCACCATCCACCCTGTAGTCTAACGCTGCCACAGCAAGGCATTCTTCCAATATTGGTATTTTGTCCAATGCTGTGATTTCAGACTCTCAGCACCATGCCCTTCTCTGATTTGTTTGCTGCCTTTGGTGTATTTACAGTTACTGCAGGACAAAGGAGTACCAAGAAGTATACAAGTAAATCCCTCTGGTGAAAAATGTGTCCTTGGGTGGCTTTTCAATGGAGACTCGGTTATCTCACCAACATGAGAGTTCTGCTTCTAAGCCTACTTGCCTTTGGCATGAATGATCCAAAGTAACCAGGTGCAGCCTTGATTTATAGCAGTGGTTATCAACATTCCTCATGCTACAACCCTTTAATATAGTTCCTCAGGTTGTGGCAATCCCCAAACATCACATTATTTTCTTTGATACTTCATAACTATAATTTGACCTCTGTTATGAATTATAAGGTAAATATTTTTGGAGATAGAGGTTTGCCAAAGGGGCTATGACCCACAAATTGAGAAACAACGGTTTATATAGTTAAGTGGGGTTTTTTCTGTGCTATCTGATAGAAGTGTTCCTTCTTTGATAATAAGGATCTGCAAACTCACCGTTGTGATAAACATACACTTTCCCAATGGTCAGTGGGAAAGATGGATGACCTCATTTTCTTAATTCTTTGTTCTTAACACCATGTCTCTGTGTACTTGGGCACAGCACTATCAAAAAATCTTGTTTAGGATGCTTTGAGTCTTCAGGGATCTCTCTCTCTCTCTCTCTCTCTCTCTCTCTCTCTCTCTCTCGCAAATCATTACTATTGAGCTGATACTTCCCCTGCACTTTTAATAGGTTGGCTTTCTATTCTGTCATTCTGGCTGGAAGTTCTAGCATTCCATAAAAATAGTGAGTGCTGTAGTCATGGACCCCTACCTACACCTGGTTTGCTATGAAGTGTTCCCATGTGTCTGATACAGTGAGATCCTTGGTTGCATGCCAAATATTCTGCAAGTCTCAGAGCACAGGTGCTGGTCAAAGCCCAGCATGCTAGCAAGGCCAACTACTCATACTTGGAGTGTGTGTTTGTTCCTAAAGTAATGAGTCACTGCTCGCTTCAAATATACATCTCCCAGAAAGGTGGTTCTGTACGGGTGGCTCAGCACTGCTCTGTGTTTCTGGTAATTTGAACAGATAGCGTCACTTAATCATCTTTCTTCATGCGGTCTGTTCTGTCCATGTCTATCCCTTCAATGATGGCCACTTCACAAATCTGTACAATGGTGCTGTGGTAAATAGAGAAAGGAGCTGCCAGGTTTCAACTCTCTGATTTATCAGTGCCTCCTCTGAGAGTCCATTTACACATTCTCCTTCTAGCTCTCTTTTTGCCTAGTCTTCTAAGCTGACTCCTCCAGATTCTAGACATATCATCCAAGCCATTCAACTCTGAATACGTATTTTCATGTGTTTTACCCTTGTGCCGCAGGACACTAGAAACCAGATACACATGAGTTCTGCTTTGAGGGCACAAATCTCCCTGTAAAATGTACTGAGCATTCTTTTGCATCCAGAGCTAAGGTTCAGGATGCTGGTTGGAAGAAAAATGTTGGGACAATAATGGAGAAGGGAGTTTCATGTCTGCCTGTGTTTCTTTCTGCTCCTGTGTGCCTATGTTCAAAGTATGACAGCTGTGATGTGAACATTCTCTATCTTACGAAAATTGTCTCAAAAAAAAAAAAAACATAGTTTGGAATTTGCCAAGTGGGAAATGGGAGTTATTGGACTTTCTACTCTTGACATTGGATCTTGTGTGACCTTCAGGCTCCTGGATAGAATATAGTCTTAGAATGGAATTCTTAGAACTATATATTACATCCTCTCTAACAAGCTCATTTCCTGGACCTTTTCATTCCTTTTTTTTATTTCTTTAAAACATCAGTTCTGAAATTCCTATCCCAGCTTCCCATAGCTTTTAAAGCAATCTTAGCATTTCCCAGGTATTCCTAGTTTCATATCTCAGAGGTGCACTCTCATGATAAATATGGCTTTTGTCTAAACTTACATTCTGTCCCGTGTTGCTCCATCTTTCTCTGAGAACCCTGGAAAATATATGTTGTCTATGTCTCACATTTCAGTCACATCCTATTCCCTTGCCTCCCCTAGAAGACTATGAAAATCCTTGGTCCAGTGGCCACTGAGGACAGATTCAATGCAAGTTGTTTCTTTGCAAAAGAGAGGGCCTTTGCAAAGGGAGGAGCACCAGCCTGGCATATCCGCAAGCTCAGTGGAATTGAACGTCTCAGTGAGTACAGGGCCCTTTTTATTCCACGCAGGGCTTTTGAATTGACATAGCAGAGCAGCTTTCCTTTGGAGGCTCATTTTTGAAGCTCAGTCCTTCCATTAGAAGCCCATAGTTGGAATTCTGCTTTCTCTGGCGCATTCACACTGAGTGAAATAAAGGCCTGATTACATGATACTGGGGAAGTCCTTTGGCCTTTCCCATTGACTTTATTGTCTTATATGTTCTTTTGTTCCTAGAGTACAATCTTACTAATTCATACCCATCTCCATTGTATTTACCCTTCTACTGACACATAGCACTGATGGTACTATTCAAATTCATCAATATACCACCCTAGCACACACTGCCAGTGGGTATTTAATTAACTGCATTTGTTAGTGCCAAGAGCTATTTGTCCCACAATTCAACAGTTCCAACTAATCATGCATTGATTCAGCTCAATGGTCCCACATCACCATCTGCTTTCTTAGACCTTGTACCCCAGTCTGGATCCTTTGCAACAAAGACTTTGAAATATAGATGAAAGTACAGGTCGTGAATTTGGAAGATGTTTTGGGATCAAGATTGTACAAAGGAACAGAAGGGAAGCAGACTCACTAAGAAGACTAAACCCATCCCAAAGAACAATTAAGCTGACTCTATGGAGCTCTGGAGTAAGGTCAAGCTACTGGGGCAATCACCAATGTAGACAGTTCCTGGGAAACTAACTTTGTGAACTTCAAGACTTTCTAACATTGAGAATAGCATTCCGAAGGAAGGAATCTTAGAAATATCACATAGCATATATAATATATTAATGCATATTTCAAGGGTTATTAAAATATTGTGGTTAAATAATATTACACTTTGACAAATATTGAATTCCCTTTGAAGACTACCAACTGGTCAAATTTCAAAGATTACATGACTGTGGAGTGCTAAGCCATAAAGAGAATGTGTATATAGAGCCCTCTACAGCTCAGGAAACATGGAGGAAGGGGCAGAGAGAATGCAAGTGACCAAGAATGGGGTGGAGGTGGCAAGTCAGCGACTTCTGGACATGACATGCATCCAAGAATTCACTGAAGCCATGGCTACATGCATGAGGTCTGCCTGAAACTGGGCCCATTACCATTTCCTCATGAATGGTCAGCCCCAACCATGGGACTATCAGTGGTCAATGGCTGCCGAGGGAGAAGGTGTCATTTTGGTAAATATCTCCCTACTTATACTCATGAGAGCAACAATGATAACTATGATTGTAAATATCTGGATAAGGTTGGAGAGATGGCTCAGTGGGTAAGAACACCAGCGCCAACTGTTCTTCCAAAGGTCCTGAGTTCAAATCCCAGCACCCACATGGTGGCTCACAACCATCTGTAAAGAGATCTGACACCCTCTTCTGGTGTCTGAAGACAGCTAAAGTGTACTTACATATAATAAATAAATAAATCTAATAAATAAATAAATCTTAAAAAAAATTCCTGGATATACACAGGCATACACAATGGAGAGGGCAGGGGATTTGAAAGGATGAGGATCGCTTCCTAGGGAGAAAGACTTTACTGGGAAAAGAAGGGGATGTTTTTGAGCAACAGAACAAGAAAGATGACCCAAAATTCATTATTTACACATATGAAGTTGTCAAAGAATTTAAACAGTCACCTTCTGCAGTTGTAGTATTAGTACACTAATTTGCAGTTTTAGAACCCTGAGCCCCAAGGACTTTAATTCTTCCTATTAATTTCATTCCTGTGGTGATTGATATTTACACATTTGATATCCGTATAAATAACAAATGGTGAAAGACATTATGTGCTTTCAGGAATGTTTCCCGCTGAAGCCCTGTGAGTTTTTATGTGCTAAGTATCTCAAGAGCTTCATAAATAAAACCTAACATCAAGCTGCTCCTCTGAACTATATGAGAAAAATTCCATGCTCTTCATTACAGTTTTTAGCTTTTCACCAAAGAATAATTATGAGGGTTGACACTCAAGAAACGGGTCAATCACTGAATAAGGAAAAAGATTATTTTTTTTAAGTAGGAATTCTTGACAGTTCTTATGAGCTGGAGAGAGGCATCTCTTCAAACTCTGAAATAAATTTCTTTTCTGAGAGTTAGATCTAAAAGTTGATGAATAAAGACCAGAAAAGCATTGAACAAATTCATCTCAGTTAGAAAGATGTCTATGTAGGCCCAAGAGATTTTTAACTACACAGAAATAAAAAAGTTCAATCCTAGTAAAACAGCTATGATGTGATCTGGGAATGGGGCTTTCCTAGAGAGATGGAATCAGTAATCTTAGTAGGAACAGTGATATTTGCCAGCCAACCTGATCATTATCAAAGTGTCCAGCACAGGAAAGACTTGATCATGCCTAGTAGGAAGAATACCTAAAAAAAAAAAAAAAAAAAAAAAAAAAAAAAAAAAAGTATAATTGGTTCCTTAAGTCATCCTTGGTGGAAACCATTAATTTTTTTTTTTTTTAAGAAACTCCAGAAGTTGGAGAAATGCCTCCATGGTCAAGAGGATTAACTGCCCTTTCAGAGGAATCCATGTTTGATCATCCATAAATCCAGTTCTAAGAGATCCAATGCCCTCCTCTGGCTTCCAGGGGAACCTTGTAGAGACATAATGCAAGCAAAACATTCACACATAAAATAAAATAAAATCTAAACATGAATGCATAAAATAAAAAAATAAATCTTATACCAACATAAGGCTGTTAAAAATTTTACCAGAAAAAGTTTCTTGTGCTCCTACCCCATCCTAATCCACACAAAAGTTTGTCATATCATCATGCCTTCTGGGCATGGCAGGCCAAACAGTTGTTAGAAACACTCCAACTACTGAATTTTTTATAGTTTTAGTTTTTACTCTCAGCTTGTGCTTGGCACCTGCATACGAGGCATAATTACTATCATGAGGACCATATGGTGGGAGGAGGCCCTTCTCGGTACACAGACTAATGTATGGGCTGCCGCCAAAAAGTTTCTGTTTCCAGGAGAAATGACAAGCCAAAACCTCTAACACCCTCTCCTGAGGAGTCCCTGGATTCCATTAATAACACCTAACCTTTGCAGACTCCATTGGAAGGATGTTCAGAGCTCACCATTGCACTGTCTGAAACATGGTGAGTCCACAGAAGAACTTCTCCATTAGAAAGCCACCCTTTCCCCACGCTCTGACTAGGAGTTTAATTTTTTTAACCTGAAGAATTCCAATCACAGGTGAAGAGTCAACAGAGGAAAAGAAAACTTGTTTAAAGGACTAAGTGATATGTGCACATATTTTTTAAACTGATAGCTACTACAAATAATTTAAATGAACTCTTATAATGCTGGTCTTCATAATATGAGGTGTTTGCCCAGAATAATAAATAGTTCTCATGGAGATGGAGAGGACATTTTTTTTTTTAGTGAAAAAGAGAAGAAACATGAGAAGACAAAGATTATGAAGGAAATGGAGAAGAGGGGAAGAAAATCATCAAGGAGGATATGGGAAGTAAGGTAAGGGAGGACATGAGGGCAAATTTTTCTATTAAAAGGAAAAGTTAAACAAAGCCATCCTCAGTGAGTCAAGAAATGTGCCGAGGAGAGCTCATGAAACATTTTAGCCCCATATGACCGTAGACATTGCAATGGTTACAACATCCTCTCTTGTTCTACAGATGTAGGCTGAATATACCAGAGACTGTGTCATGGAGGTAGCAACCCCATACAATGAAGTCAGAAGAAGGTACCAACAGTCCTTCAAGTACTCATCCGTGGCTTAACAGCTCTTCTAAAGAATTCACCAGGCAGGGAGAGAGTGGACAGCCTTGTCTAGTCCTTGATTTCATTGGGATCACTTCAAGTTTCTTTCCATTTAGTTTGATGGTGGCTACTGGTTTGCTGTATATTGCTTTTACTGTTTAGGTATGGGTCTTGAATTCATGATCTTTCCAAGACTTTTATCACGAAGAGATGTTAGATTTTTGTCAAATGCTTTCTCAGCATCTAATGAAATGATCATGTGGGCGTTTTTTTTCCCTTTGAGTTTGTTTATGTACTGGATTACATTTATGGATTTCCATATATCGAACCATCCCTGCATCCCTGGGATGAAGCCTGCTTGATGATGGTGGATGATCCTTTGGATGTGTTCTTGGATTTAGTTTGCAAGAATTTTATTAAGTATTTTTGCATCGATATTCATAAGAAAAATGGTCTAAAGTTCTCTTTCTTTGTTGGGAGTTTGTGTGATTTAGGTTTCAGAGTAATTGTGGCTTCATAAAATGAATTGGGTAGTGTACCATCTGTTTCTATTTTGTTGAAGAGTTTGAAGAGTATTGGTATTAGGTCTTCTTTGAAGGTCTGATAGAACTCTACATTGAACCCATCTATCTAGTCCTGGGCTTTTTTGGTTGGGAGACTATTAATGACTTCTTGTATTTCTTTATGGGTTATGGGATTATTTAGATCATTTATCTGATCCTGATTTAACTTTGGTACCTGGTATCTGTCTAGAAAATTGTCCATTTTATCTAGATTTTCTCCCTGCCTGTTCAATATAGTACTCAAAGTCCTAGCAAGAGCAATTGGACAACGAAAGAAGGTCAACGGGTTTCAAATTGGAAATGAAGAAGTCAAAGTATCACTATTTGTAGATGGTATGATAGTATACTTAAGTGATCCCAAAAATTTCACCAGAGAACTCCTAAACCTGATAAACAACTTCAGCAAGTGGCTGGATATAAAATTAACTCAAACAAATCAGTAGCCTTCCTATACTCAAGGGATAAAGAGGATGAGAAAGAAATTAGGAAAATGACATCTTTCACAATAGTGAAGCAAAATCCACAAAGCAATCCAATCACATGCAAGAAGCTAACCTGGGATGCAGTATTTCTTTTTTTTTTTTTTTTATTGATTGGCTTATGCTATCCTTTGAGAATAATTCTGAAGGAGAAAGTAGGGTGCTGGTGAGTTCTTTTTTTTCCTGTTTTTTTTTTATTAGATATTTGCTTTATTTACACTTCAAATGGTGTCCCTTTTCGGAGTTATCCCTCTGAAAATCCCCTATCCCATTCCCCTGCTAACCCCCCTGCGATTCTGGGGTTTACTTAGAGCCTCAGAGGCATCCATCACAGTACTTGGCAGAGATTCCAAGAGAGGGGAAGGAAGGAGGAAACCAGCTTTGGGAAACTTCAGGTACCTGCTAGTTGGATTTCTTGGCTTGGGAAATTCTGATGTAGATTAAGTAGATACAGCTGATACATCCTTTATGATTAGATTGGGAAACATATTTGTCTTTCTGCTTGGTCTCCATTAGAAAGCAGATGCAAAATAAAAATAAAAATAAAAATAAAAATTAAACTACCAATCAGCAGTAATATTCTGACCATTCTAGAATAAGCACTCACTGGCCATTTCAAGGACCTCAGTTTAGAAGTCTGTTCTCACTAGGTGGCTGGCCAGTGACTATCTGCAAATTCATCCTCTTGGAGCAAATTTTATCTTATAGTTATTTTCACTGAGTGCTGGCCTCAGATCCTACCAAGACTAGAAAGTAAACATCTGAGAAAAGAAGGGAAGCAGGAATACAGCAGCAGTGAGCACAGCTGGGAATGATGGCATGACAAAGAAAGCATCCAAAGGACTTCCTGTGCCTAAGACAGTACAGCAGTGAAGTCCAGTGGGCCCTTTACAAAGATGTGGTATTGAGAAAGAAATCTAAGTCTTCCTCGGTAAAATATGACATAGCTTCTTCCTTGCCATTTCTGCTAAAAATGGAAGCTTTCTGGAATCAGCCTATACATCCATCAATCTCTGTTAAAAGAAAAGCCCCCTCCATTGATATAGCAAAGAAAGGATGCAAAGACCCTCTAAGACATCTTCAGACATATTTTTTTCATTATTGTACAGCTTAGCTGAGGCTCAGAAATAGATAGTGGGCACAGACTTTGCTGACATGCCATGCAGCAGTCCAAACAGACTTCATAACATCAGAGCAATATTACCTGGCAACCACATGCAAGTGGGAAAATAATCATGATGATGGGAAGAAAATATTACCCTACTGGGTAGAAGCCATGTTTTTCGGAGGTGGTGCCCCAAGGTACCAACTGTTCTAATGTCTCATGAATTGCAGCTACCGCTGAAAAAAAGGAGGACCCCACTTATCACCCCAGAATCTAGTGAAGTACAATGGTGGGCAGAGAAAAGCAACTGCATTCAGGTGACAAGTACACCCCACTTCCATGAACACTTGAGACAGACAGGACATTAGTGACCTCTGTCTCCAGGTTTGTGGCTCTTGACCTATGCTGGAATGCATGCACACCACAGATGACAGGAGGATTCCAATAAGTTCCCCAGATGATCTGAAGGAAAGAGTTCTCCTTGTCCAAGTACTTGCAAAAGGCCTTGTTAAAGAGCTAGAAATGAACCAAAGGAGGTTAGTAAAGAAATAAATTGTATGTTAATTTCAAATTAGCATTTACACCAATTCCAGACTTCAAAGGGCACAGATGTGAGGACAAGGTAGAGGTCTGTGAAGGGAAATTATTCATCCTAATTGGAAAAGGGCTGTCTGGAGGGATTCGCATTAGGGAGGCAGGCACTTGGGAGAGTCGGAATTTGCTCTCTCTTTTAGCTGAGCTCTGGGAAGCAAAAAGCTATTTCCTTTGGTATAAAACTGAGACACTAGATAAGACCGCCTGATAGTTGGTTGTCACAGGCATCAAGAGGCTTTGGGGTATAAATCATAACTTAAAGGAAGCCAAGAAAGTTTTTAATAGCTGGTGTAAAGAGCTGTGTTGAAGTATAAAGAGAAGCAGAGAAGATCAAAAAAGTTTCTTTAGACATTACACTGCATTAAATCATGTCTTTCAATATTCATTTTGCCCAGAACTTTGTGAATGTGGTATCGGAAAAACATCTGTCCAAAGCTGATGTGAAATATTAATTTTCAATGACTCTAGTCACATGACGATATCTTTAGGAGAAAGGGATTTGGACACAGCTGTGGAAAAAAAGTAGCCATGTGAAAGTGAGCAGAGGGATATATCCATGATCAGGGAGGGATGCTTCCGTTTCATACTCCTCATCGTTAGAAAGGAAAAAGATAAGTCTGTTGTTTTAAGCCAGCCTATTTCTATGGAGAAGTCTTCCTGATGCTTCTTGTCCAAAAACACTAGAAATAGTACTATTAAACAAAGCCTGGAGGTCATTGTCAGGACCATTCAACTGCATGAAAGGAACAGCCTAGGAAGTTACTACATGCGGACACATATTCCCATGACCCTACCGCCATGTGCTCTGTCTTCTCCTGGTTCCAAAATTCCCACTGACTTTAAAAGCATAGCTTGGGGGGATATAACAATATAGTGCAAATCAATCTGCTTTCTGCACCACTTGGTAAAGTGAGCTACCTCATCTGCTATCCTCCGTGCACATATCTGTCCCTTTCTCTTCAATAATTAAGAAGGCCAATGTGGCCAGCATGGAGCAGCAGGGAGGAAGAGGAGAGGAGAGTCAACTACTACTGGGATCACTGGTGCTAATGTTTGTTGCAAATAAACATCTGCCATTCTTACCTACAAAGGAACCTGACATCAGAGAAAGTCTCAAGTCTTCTGTGCATCCAGAAAACCATCACAGTAGAGTAAAGCACTTAGGAAACATGTGGTGAGCAAAACAGAAATGATTGCCCCTTTGTGCAGTTTCTTCTCAAATTACCAGTTTATCCCCTACGGATGGAAAGCGACTTTTTTTTTTCTTCACGAAATAATTAAATTAGAGCAACCCCATCTGGTCTTAATCACTGAAATCAAAATTTTAATTTATAAACTCTGTTGTTGTCTGCTCATCAAGTTAGTGCCGCGCATGGCCCTCTGCACCCTGCTAAGTAGATCTCTTTGCAACATGGAGAAGAAGGGGTGGGATATGGCAAGGAAAACTTGCATGGCACAGAGTGGTTTCATCCAAGCCTGTAGCAGCAAGAGTCAGAATGGAGTTTAAATACCAAAAATGCAGGGGTATCTGCTGCTTGTGGAGTGTTATGTAAATAGTCAGGACTTGGTTATGCTGAGAGTGAGGAATTCCAGCTAAACATTTCAATAGGATTCTTCTTGCTCTTGAATGGCAAGGGGGAGAAAAAGAGCTCCCAGGGACCTGAGCTGGAGACAAAGACCAAATCCTTGACAAAGGACACAATAAGACTCTGAGAAACAGACCACCGAGATTACCCAGGTTGGCATTTGTTTGATATCCTATTTGGTTTCTTTGGTGAGTGTTTAAAATATTGTAAGAATGACTCCCAAACTCCCCATGCTATTATTTAAAAATTGATATCCCCACATTTTTAGTTTATTTCTCCAAATAACTGTGAAGGTATATCAGTTAAGAAGAATTCATGAGAATGCAAGTTCACAGTCAAGATGTTTCTTTGTAACTGAGAAAGAATAAAAAAGGGAGACAAACGTGGGGATGAATCCAAAACACCTATCACTTGCCTCCATGGCCAGGGCTAACTCCACAGACCCCCCCTCAGCACAGCTCCATCCCAGGCACTGCGTCACTCAAAGTCAATGGTAGAAACCGTGTTTGAAGTCAGATCTGCCTGACTCCAAAGATAAGGTCTTTTCTATTTCCCCGGTACTTCCCAAGTACAAAGCCTTGGACACTGGCCAGTTCAAAATTAAGTTATAAACTGTCAGAGGCAAAATGAAAAATGTAAGCACAATGTAGGGAGCTTCTGTGAAGCCAAATGAATTCAATGAGGCATTGTCCTTATGGAATACTTCTAGGGTTTAAAATGTTCTTCCTATTGTGGACTGACAATGATGGCATTAGTAACTGTTTTAGTTTGGTTGCTGGCAGTGTTCCCTGCTTTGTACAATATAAAGCTTAATGCCCTTATAAAGGATCATGATTGTTTTGGTATTTTTTTAATATCAATGGGTGTCAAGACTCCAGAAAGTAAAATTCTCATGAAATATAGAACCACAGTGCAAGAAAAGAGTAAACACACACCTCTTCCTTGTTTTTATTTTAGGTGTTTGGTTTAGCTTGGCTCGGATTGGCTTGTTTTGGAGGTGAGCTGTTGCCTGTGTGGTCTAAGTGTGTAGATTCATCTGGAGGCCAGAGTGGGACATTAATGTCTTCTGTCTGTCTCTGTCACTCACCACAGTGTTGCCTTGATACAGGGTCTCTCACGGTACCAACCAGAAGTGCTGAGCTCTTGAGATACAAGTCTCTGCTTCCCAGTTCTGCAGTTACGGATGTGCACAGTCATGTTGGCCCTTTTCACATGGGTGCCGGGGAATTCCTATTCACAGTCAACACTCTTCATGCTTGCAGAGAAAGCACTGGCATCACCTAAGCTACCTCCAAGGTCTCAAGATTTCTTTCTTTTAAAGACTGAATAATGTTTCTTTTTACACATACATACAACATATTGCATTTGTCTTTAACCAACCCCTCTCGGTAATGAACACTGAGGCTATTTCTGTATCTTGACTATTGCCATGAGTGCTACAACAAACCCAAGAGCTCAGAAACATCTTTAAGGAACTGACTTCCCTCCCTTTGTGCTTATCATGGGCTGTCACAGTCAGATCAAATACTAATTCTCATACCCATCTTTTAAGAACCTCCCCATATTGTTTCCATGGTGACTGAACCAATACACATCCCCTCCAGCAGTACACATGGAGTTTCTTTCTTCACTTCCTTGTCAACACTTTTGTCTTCAATGTTATTGTCTAGCAATACAATCAATAATGTTATTAATAATGGACATCCTAAAATAATACGATTTCTCAGAGTGGACTCAATTTGCCCATCCCTGATGACAGTGACATTAAAGAGAATTTGTGTTTTCATCTTCATCTTCCTTGGAGAAATGTCATGCTCTCTACCCTTTGCAGGGCGACAGGGAGTACTATTGAGTTGTAGGTGGTTCTCAGGCACTTTTAATATTAATTGATAGCAATAGTCCTAGGATGAATCTGAAACCAAGCACTAAGCATTTACTATTCATGCAGACTAATAAAAGCAAGCTATTCCTAATTAGTCTCCCTTTGCTGAAGAAGTAACAGAGTGGGAACAGATGTAAGACTGGGAAAGCTACTTCTGGCTTCAGAGGAGACACTTTTTAAAAAAAAATTGTAAGTAAATAAGATTCACTTCATTTAAGGAATCTGAGAACATAATGTTCTGTCACAAATAAATCCTCCTAATACCGCTGTGATTTCCCTCATACTCTGTCCACAGCAGCCTGCAAATTCCCTGAGTCGCAGAGTGGGAGGATGGTGTGCCTTCAGCATTCTGAATGGGGTTAGCTTTCCCTGGCTTGCCTTAATTTAACCATCAGTACATTTACCACCCAACTGAAATTGTCCTTTCTATATCCCTTGCAAAAAAGCAATTTGGAAACACATTTAAAAAGACTCAGAATGTTCACAGCCTTTGACCCAATTATTCCACTGCTGGGAATTTATTTTAAGGAATAATTCAGGAGAAAGAAAGAAGCCATTAACTAAGGAATATTTATGCTGGGAACAAAACACCCTTTATATCCAAAACCAAGAGAATAACTGAATGAGTTATGATACAGCAACTAGAAAAGCTGTTACAGAGTCATTAAAATAATTACAGAGACTACAGGAGAATTTTAAAAAATATATATGACATGATGTTAAAGGAGAAAAGTGTCATGTAACGTTTATTATTTCAATATGATAAACAACATCCACAAATCAACTAGAACTCAAAGGAATACAAAGGGGATTTGATGAGTCAATACATAATGATTTGGAGTGGTCTGGTAGAGTTTCTATGTCTCTTTTTAATGAATGTTCATTTTCATTTTGTTGCTTATAAGCTTAAAATGCCAGTAATGTGATCTTCCTCTTTCTATTACTGCCTCAACTAGCCAGAGAACTGTATCAGTCATGGTCCAGTTGCAAAAAACACACATTTGAGCTCAGTGCATCAGAATAGCTTTTGGTGCAGGATGAAGGCAACGGATGAATGAGTAGAATCTGGCACAGTTTTCTCAATGGCTCCCAAGACCATCCTATAGAATTGGGCCACTAAAAGACTTATGTCTCCCATGGCCATCAGGAAGCAGCTGACAAAACTGGAAAGTTCCGCTTTTGCCAATTAGCTCCAGGAGAACACCATAGAAGCTGCACTGATCAGTGGGAGCTCCATGCCCTCTTTCTCCTGACATGTAACTCAATTTAACTCTTGAACAAATATACTCAACTGACATTACACAAATCACACACAAAACAATTGACATGTTATAGAAGTATCCCAAAGGGAAGATGAGATACAGCGTGAACCAACCAGGGCTCTTCTTCCTACCAAACAGTGTTGTCATGTGAAATACAGTTAACAAAAACAACTCTTAGTATAAGTATTTCCCAAATGATGAAATAGCCACCTTAAAGAAATAACCATTGTTGATGTGAACTTGATCTATAACTGTGCATCCTAATTTTTATTTGTTAAATATGTCAAATACTGCTCTGGAAACCAACAAACACTGAAGTAATTCCAACTCATACAACGTATTAAAGATATTCATTCTCAGGTTTTGATTTTCAGAGTAAGGTGGCCTTAGATATTCAATGGAATTATTTTCTTTACTTCTTTGAGGATTTTATGCAATGCATTTTGATCATTTTCAACTCTACCTCCCGCAACTCATCCCAGATATATGCCCTTCCCTCCTGCCCAACTATGTGTCTTCATTTGGGAAGAGGGCATCTATCAAGTTTGATTTGCAATGCCCATAAATTCTTGGGCGCGTGAAGTGTGCTCAGCTAATAAGGGACTGCACTCTTAAAGAAAACTGACTCTCCCTGTCTAACCAGCGAACAATTGCCAATAGCAATAGCTCCTTGGCTAAGAATGGGACTCTGTTCCACCTCCCCTCTCTGTGCTGCAAGCTGGTCTACCTTGAGATTGCACACTTCTTGCCTATGCTGTCTTAACCACCATTAGTTCATCTGTGAAACTGCCCTGTGTGTCCAGAAGACACTGTTCTCATATCATTGTCTACCATCTCTGCCTCTTATGCTCTTGTTGTCTTCTCCCCTGCAGTGATGACTTAGTCCTGGAAGACGGGTTGTGACACAGATGATCTATTTAGGGTTAAACATCCCCAAACTCTCTTATTCCCTGTAACTTGACCAGTTGTGTGTCTTTCTACCAATCACCATCTGCTGCAAATTGAAACTTCTATGCTAATGATTGAGAGATTAATCTATGGGTATAATGAGAAATATAATACTATGTTTATTTTGCAGAATAATAGTGGTAGGTTCTCTCTTGGTGATCTGTCTCATCTCAGTCCCTTGGATACACAGTGATGATGGGTATGGGTTTCATCTTGAGGAGCAAGGCTTAAATCCAATCAAAGAGTAGTTAGTTAGTTACTCTCATAATCTCCATGCCATCATTGCATTCAGTTATTACTGTTGCAGTCAGGGTTTGTAGCTTAGTAAACTTGTTAATTACGTTTCTCTTCACGTTTCTCTTCTACTAGCATGCATAGTACCTACCAGAACTATTAAAGCTAGTAGGGATGAAGCTTCTAGGTCAGTGCCAGCTTGTTTTGTCCATGTTTTTTCTTTTTTGTCTTTTCTTTTTTTTTATTTGATATATTTTTTATTTACATTGCAAACGATTTCCCCTTTTCTGGCTCCCCACTCCCCAAAAGTCCCATAAGCCCTCTTCCCCCCCACCCCCACCCCCCGTTCCCCCATCCACCCCTTTCCACTTCCCTGTTCTGGTATTGCCCTATACTGCTGAACTGAGCCTTTCCAGAACCAGGGGCTACTCCTCAGTTCCTCTTGGACATCATTTGATGTGTGGATTATGTCTTGGGTATTCCAAGTTTCTAGGCTAATATCCACTTATCAGTGAGTGCAGACCATGATTGATCTTTTGAGACTGGGTTACCTCACTTAGTATGATGTTCTCCAGCTCCATCCATTTGTCTAAGAATTTCATGAATTCATTGTTTCTAATGGCTGAACTCCATTGTGTATATATACCACATTTTTTTTTTTGTATCCATTCCTCTGTTGAGGGACACCTGGTTCTTCCCAGCTTCTGGCTGTTATAAATAGGGCTGCTATGAACATAGTGGAGCACGTATCCTTATTACCTGCTGGGGAATCCTCTAGTTATATGCCCAGAAGTGGTATAGCAGGGTCCTCCGGAAGTGTTGTGCTCAGTTTTCTGAGGAACCGCCAGACTGATTTCCAGAGTGGTTGTACCAGTTTGCATTCCCACCAGCAGTGGAGGAGTCTTCCTCTTTCTTCACATCCTCGCCAACACCTGCTGTCTTCTGAGTTTTTAATCATCGCCAAATGTAACACACATATCTGAAGATTCAAAGCTAGCATATCTTTCTGAGTTTGAATGGCCTTGCTGAGAATTGATTCCATTCCACTCATCTACTTATGAATTTTATAATTTCATTGTTCTTAATGGATGAATAATGATCCATGTGTGAACACCCCCACACACATACACACACATTTTGTTATTTATTCACCAGTTGATGGATATCTAGACTATTGCCATTTCCTGGCTATTGTTAATAGAGTAGCAGTGAACATTAATAAGTATCTTTACAGTAGGATATAGAATACTTCTATATATCTGATTGGTATAGCTAGATAGGATTTTTTTTCTACATTTTATATGATGCTCCTCAAAATAGGAAGCAGATTCTAATGACCCAGAAGAGGATATCCATACTGGATGTGAGAAAATTCCACAGACATATTTTTTCCTACCCTTTTCATTCATTGGTTAAGAAGTTGAGTTTGAAGAGATTCAGGATTAGACCCCCCAACTCCTAGATTCAACCTTCTTTTCTTAGTTGCCTCCAAAATTATTTAAAGTTCTTCTTATTTTGTGGTTTTACATTTAAACTTGAGTTGCTTTAACAGAAATGTGGGGGTCCCCTTTTAGCCCCCTCGTAGTCACTGATCACCTTAAAAAGGACGATCTGTTATGAAAGAATTACCCTGAGGAAACCTCTGCACCAGGGGTGGCCTATACTGCAGCTATGCAGGTGATTAATCCGAGCCATATTTCAGTCATGTGATAACTCTCCTGACTCACAGTTCTCTTGTCCCTAAAATGAGGTCATAAGTACTTCTCCTGTTTTCTTTATAAGCTTCGCCATAAAGATCAAGTCAGTTCACATCTAGAAAACGCTCTACAACGTAAGGTGTTATATAAGAAACTTCACTCAGCCTCATAATTTAAAAATTCTAGAGCTTAAAATATTCAGCTTCCCAACCCTCGTTTCTCTCGGAGGGGCTCAATTCTTCTTTATTTAATTTATGAGCAGAAGACATTTATGTAGCAAAAAGAAACCCAAAATAGAAATGTTTTAAACATGGGAAAATGTATACAATGCCCAAGTAAATAAACTCCAACGGCGTGTGATGCAAGGGTGCCAGTGGTCTCTAAGGACCCTGGTCTCCATTGTTTCGCTTTCCTGTCATCCTCCACACAGGCTGAGGTTGTTCGAGATGCTTCATCTAATCCTAATCATTTTACCTGTATTCCAGTCACCAGGAGGGGAGAGTTTGGAAGAAGACACACGACTTCCTTTGAGCTGTTCATGGTTTCTGAAATGATAGAACCATTGCCAGCTACATTATTTTGCCATAATTGCATCCAACAGTCACACTTCATTACAGAAAATAGGGAAATTGGATGTCATCACGGGTAGCCATGCAATTATCTAAAAATCAAATTAAACATTACCAAATCAACATTTTGTCTCTTCTATGGTAAGTAAACTCAGGTATACTCCCATATGAACTAGAAAATTATGAAATCAAAAATAATATTTAATTTGAATGAAGACCCAATTAGAAAAACTACATTATACTTACTTTAATCATGTAATTAAAGCATTGTCTAGATAGATGATAAAGACTATGTACCAATAGCACATTGTCAGCTACATATCTACCAATTTATAAATATTAAATTAATAAACAACTAAGGTAAGAGGAAAGAATCACAAATGTTGTCTCTGCTGAAATACAAAGTCTAACAATGAAACTTCTTCAGCCTTGGAAATGTAAACAGCTTTCAAAAATTGTCCTCTGACTCACAGAGCCAGCAAACTGTATAAAACAATAATACACAAGACTGTGCCAAGCACAAATCTTACATGTCCTTCAGAACTAGCCCTTAAAGGCTAAAGCCAGAGAAAAATTGACAGAAGTAACTTTCCTTGTCAGTTTGAAAAACTCTGGGTCACAAATTCTAGGCAGTCCCCCTGAAGACTTGCTTGGGATGAACGCCATCTCATAGAACCTTTACTGTGCTCCTTCCATTTTGGAACTCCTAGAATTCCTTTTTATCATGACACTAATACTATGATACAGATGTGATTGCAGGGTTCTATAGTCACTAGATATATGGTATCCATTTCCTTAATAAATGCCAATTTGCGGAGCTTTGGAATATGGCTGTTGGTAAAATCCTAGTCATACAGGCATAAAACCCTAAGTGTGTTCCCCCAGATGCCATATTTAAAAGGCAGATTCAGTAGTGTGGGCCTGTAACCTCAGGACCGAGGAGTCGGCCACAGGAGGATATCTGGAGATTACTGCCCAACCAGCCTTGTACAATTGGTAAGCTCCAGATTTGGTGACTTCTGTCCTTAAAATTCAGGTAGAGAAAGATAAAGAATGACATCTGACACCAACCTCTGGCCTGAGCACACACCCATGCACACGCTTGCATACAAAGACGCCTACATGAAGCTGTATATACGGATGCACACACGAACTCAAACATAAAAATAAGGGGCAAATTGCACAATTTCTGCACGATGTCTCCTAAAATCTCATGCTTGATGTTAATGTTTGTTTTCAGACCTATCTTCGTGCTGTTCATTGCATAGCCAAATTCATTCACAAAGAAGGTCAAAGTATAAAGATGGCAGATCCCCAGAGCTTGACATGGTGGTCCATACCTTTAAACCTAGCACTTGGGGAACTGAAGCAAGGCTAACCTGGTCTACACTGTGAGTGCCAGGCCAGTCAGTGCCACACAGTGAGACCCTTTACTTTGTCTTAAAAGAAAGTAAAAATAAAACCCTAATTTATGTGAGGGCTGGAGAGATGGCCTAGTCATTGAGAGTGGTTCCTGATCTTAAGAGAACCAGATTTAGACTCCCGAGTACCTATTGATCAGTTCTCGTTTGCCTCTAACTCTAGCTACAAGATATCCAAGGCTTTTGGGCTCTGTGGCTATCTACATGCTTATGATCCTGCATACACACACATACACACACACATACTTACCCATAAATAAAATAAATCATTAATTTTTTTTAAATAAAAGAACATAATCACCATGAGACTAAGGTGTTTTTCTAGCACAGTGTGCTGTCTGTTATGTAAATCGCCTCTGCGGTGCAGTGTGTGCTGCCTGTTACTTAAATTGTCTCTGAGGGAAAAGCTTAGCAGCACAACACTTGTCTAAATTCTTTCTTTTGAAAAACAAGAAAGGACCCCCAACATTAATGTCTACTCCAGAGGAAAAGCTCGTAGGAAGCCAGTAGAGCCCTGAGTGAATGGGTATTGTTCGACAAGGGAGGGCCTTGCCGTTTCTGTGGGTGGGACTGTGCATAGATGTTGATAGTGTGTGCAGAAAATACCTGCTGTAGCTTTTCCCACTTCAGATGCTTATGGGCTGAAGATTGCTCCTTACAGAGACTGTGCCTACCAAGATTGGTTAAGCCTGCCTCCTCCTTCAGCTTTATATAATAATCCTGCCTTCTTGTTTATCTATATTCGATAGCCCTGCCTCTATGTCCAGCTGTATATAATAAACACACTCGACTTCTGGGTGCTGTGGCCTCTCCAACAGAGAGCCTTGACTGCCAGACCCCAGCTTGTCTGTCTGTCTGTCTGTCTGTCTGTTGTGAGGAGGAGAAAGTATCAATATGGCCAAGAAATACTTTGTAACCACTAACTTAGTAAATATTTGTTTTTATAAGTATATTTTATGGTGCTTAATTTCTTATCTCTTGGGCATTCAATCTTTTCTATAAGCAATTGACATCAGGCTTAGAGTCAGAGTATATTAGTATGCATTGTAAGTTTGTATCTTAACATATGACTTGAGGCACCCATCTGAGTTTTAATTATCTCTTTTGTAAAGAAGAGATATTATATTACACTCATATTTGGATATTCAACCATATGGTTCTCTTTCACATAATTAGAAAACACTGCAAAATCCCCATTTACATCTGTGCATTTTATTATAGATGCTCATCTGCATATATGATGAACTTGTGACATGTATGCATCTCTTTATGAATACATATGCATAATCATGTTTATTATACTTTATGAGAAATTTAAACAAAATTTCCCAGGCGGTTTTGACTATGTGATGTGAACCAGATATGCAAATTCTAGAAATGAATTGTCAAGTCATTTCTCACTTGGTTACAATATCTACAAGAGATGTATTTTTTTATGAGCATTAAAAGAAAAGAAACAAAAGAGGATTACTTTGACCAATTGTGAAATTTTAGTTCCCCAGCCTGAAACAAACATACTCAGGTGTTATAAAAAATAAAACAGTCTGGCATACCGCAGCGAACATGGCTTTATCGATGATAATCACCCAAGTGCAGTGAGACCCAACAGAAGTTGGCTGTCTGGTTTCTTTAAGGAGTAAGGTGAGGTGCATGAGTGAGAGATGCAAGGATGGCAGAGAGGTTATTAGCGCAGGTAGCTCCTGGCTACTGCCTGTCAGCATAATTCTTTCCCCAGATAAGGCCAATGAACTTTCTGTGCAGGGAGGGCCAGAAATGAAAACACTGATGTGTAGTACTGTGGGGTTTTTAAGTCAATTTTTATTGTTGTTTATTCAAAATAGATCCTTCTCTCATACAATACATCCTGACCACAGTTTCTCCTCCCGCCGCTCCTCCCAGCTCCTCCACCAATGCCAGATCAATTCCTCCTCCCATCCCTCTTCAGAAAAGGGCAGGCCTCCAAGACAGCACAGCCAAAGAGGACACAAAAAGATCTAAGACAAGGTAAAAGCCCTAATATTGAGGCTGGACAAGCAAGCCAATAGGAGGAAAGGAGTCCCAAGAACAGCCAAGAAAGTCTGCAGTCACTGTTTGGAGTCTCACAAAACCATCCAGTTAACAGGCATAGCACACGCATAGAGTACTTGATGCAAACCCGTGTATACAGGCGGCGTGCAAGCTTACTGCTTCCGAGGAGCCCTGCTTAGCTGCATCAGTGGGCGGTGTTCTCCTAGTATCCTCCATCCTCTCAGTGTTTCCCCTTCCTCTTCCAGGGAGTTCCCCAGTCTGAAGGGGATGGACCCGACGGAAACCTCCCCTTTAGACTCTCTCTTTGGATAACGTCTGGTTGCTGCGGGTCTCTGCACCTGCTCCCACCTGCTGTTGATCAAACTTCTAGGATGGTGGATGGGCGAAGCACAGATCTATCGTTAGGAATCATTTGGTTGATTTTTACTTCATTTTATTTACTTATTTATTTTGCCAGTTGCGAGTCTAACACAGTCCTGAAGATTATGAAACAAACAAACTAAACAAGTAAGTATTACAGAAGGGTAAGAGGCAGACGCTTGCTAGGCAATCAATCCATACTGCTGGTTTTGCAGAAACACCGAGTTTTCTTCCCAGCACTTTTGTCAGCCAGCTCCAATCACTGATAACGCACGCCGGGTCCCTCTTCTGCCCTCCGTAGGCACCTGCAGACATGTGTTCATACATACAGACACGCACACAAATAAATAAAAAATTTAAAAAAAGAGTTCACATTTGTCTGGGAGGAAATAGAGTTTCCCTCCCAGAATGCATCTCTTCCAACTTGCATCAGAATACGTGAATGTTAAAATTAGAGACCATCGTCTCAATTTTTTTTTCTTTTGCCTATGTGTTGAGAATTCACTTATTTAAACAGAGAACAAAGATTGGTGATCCAAATAACAATTGTCAAGCCATATCCTGGAAACATATCCTAAACTCAAATTCACTTAAGCCCAGTAATGCATGTGCCTGACCTCCTCCAAGCTTCCAAAGCACAGGCCTTGAAGAATTGGAATCAACAGACAGGGCCATCCAGCTGTGCACCTTTAAAACCCTCTGATATTGATTTCTGTGATTTTCGGATGCGCCACCATAAGCAATAGGTTGAGCACAACGAATTCAAAAATTCTAAATTGAAGTTCTGTAATAGCTACCCCGCTCCTTATTTCCTGTCTTTTTGATAAGCTGCTCCTCTCCAATCTATGCATATAGAACAGAAACAATTTGGTTTGCCCTTGAAGAATCACTCCCCCATCGAGGGGAAAAGAACACCGACATTATTCACATTTTCCCAGTGTGGATTCATGTCATGCCAGTTTTCTCCGCTCGGCTTTGAAAGCGTGGCGAGTGGTGAAAACTCGCATTAATAAGCATGGCCGTTTAATTTCCCAAAATTAATAAGTGGAGCTCAGGATACTGAATACACCCTACCAGAATATCTGACTCCTTTGAAATTCTCCTGAAACTCAGAGAAAAGACAATGAGCAAATGGTGCTTAACTAAGAGTGTTTTTCACGAGTTTAGCAACGAAAGAAACAGATAGCATAGCACGCAGACACAATATTGTTCCAATTTGTCCAATATAGCCTGCATTTCCTCTCAATTAGCAAACAGACTTTTCTATGATGTATTAGACAGATTGCTAATAATTAAAAACTCAGAATGTCTTCAGTCATGACAACAGGGCAAAGATAAGAGGCCGAGAGAGTGCTTCATTCTGTTTGCTAGAATTGTAAATGGAAAGAAAAAACTCCACGAGGTTGTGCCAGTGAATGCGGGTCTTTATGCCAGGTCGTCTAGAGAAGTTGCGATGAAATTAATTCCATCACATTTTCCATCACGGTGAGCCTTCACAAAAGTGGTCCCCAGAGGCTCTCAAGCCAGTTTTCTCCAGCCCCAGACCCCCACCCCCGATGTAAGTAAACTCCCTAGTATTTGCCCCATGTTTCTGCCTCCACAATATTTGAGGGGAATACTGAACTTTTAAAACAAAGGAACTAAAGCCTAAGTCATATGTGGGTGTGCTCTGTCTCTCAGTGTGTATTGAGGACCTTTGTCACTCTATGGTTTTTAAATGATGAGTTCCAGCCCTGAAGCAATGTCTGCTACTATACTGCTGGCTGGGAGCTGTGGCCTTTCTTACCTCACTACCACCAGTGCAACAGAAAAGGTGGATGGAGCTGTTACCTCTTCTGGGTAAGTGGCTTACATCACTAGTTTAACTCTTCTTTTGACTTCAATGACATATTTGCTGTAGCGTCCTGTGAGGATGGCTTAGAGACCCATTTCCTCCTCCTCTCTTTTGTGCTGTCTATACTGTGGCATGGCTGCCCACATTTGATTTATGAACAGCATCCTCTTATAAAGCCTAAAATCAGTTTAAGGTCCAAATAAATTCCAATATCTTTTTTTTATGTTTAAGGCAGTTGTGGTGTCTTTCAGTGTGTATTGAGGACCTTTGTCACTCTATGGTTTTTAAATGATGAGTTCCAGCCCTGAAGCAATGTCTGCTACTATACTGCTGGCTGGGAGCTGTGGTCTTTCTTACCTCACTCCCACCACTGCAACAGAAAAGATGGATGGAGCTGTTACTCACATGTTACCCACAATGCCTTGTGCTCCCCTCTTACCAGGAAGTTAAAAGATCAGCTCTTTGGCCTCTCGGGCTTTCTTTTGAAAACTCAATTGGATTCCAAGTCAGATTACAACATGATCACTCCTGACTGAAAAAATACACACTGGATTCTCTGGCACAAATACAACTCAAACATACTTTGTTTTATGATGATCCAGAGGTCATCCCTATCACCAAAATGAAAAACAAAATGAGATTATCAGATGTTAAAGGTATTTTTTTATCAAATTAGAAACAATTGCATTTATTTTTCTACATTATACATACCGCCTTATCCATTTAATCCTTAGAACAGATGAGCCAGTGAGTGATTCTATTTAGCTAGAATGGTCAAACATTCACTTTTCTATTTTCATATTGGCATTTAATAATAATAGACAAAGAACTAATTCTGAGTATTAAATTTGAAGTTATGATAATAATCATTCTTTAAGCATTAGACTGGTATTGTGCTATTAGTAGCTATTTGTGTGAAGTTTTCATAGAGGGATACAAGATGTATAACTATGTTCAAGTTAACTGTCTCTGCTCTCCTGCGATGCAGTAAGAAAACATGCCAATTGACCTTGGTTTGATATATTTTTGGGGGCTGGGCAGTTTGGTTAAGCTCGCTTTCCATGGTCGTTCATTCGCTGCATGATAGTCCATCAATATTTCTGAGCACTTCTATCATCCCAGGAACTGTACTGCATGCTAAGGAATAAATAAAAATAAATGAACAAATCAGACATGGCGCTGCCCCTGAAAACTCAGAATGGTTTTTTATAGTCACTTTGAAACAGGCAGTAGGAATCCAATAGCTTAATATCCCAGTTATTTCTTCTTCCCAGAAATGTAACTTCCTAATATTCATCACATTCACTTTTTTAATTTTTTTAAGATTTATTCTTCTCTCATATATGGCATCCCTACAACAGCTCCCTCAACCCCACAAGACGTCCCCTCTCCCAGAAATGAACTTCTCCTCCATTTCCCTTTAGTAAAGGAATATCAACAAAACATGGTATCAAATTGCAATAAGATTAGGCACCTCCCCTCATAGTAAGGCTGGACCGGGTAAGCCAATAGAAAGAAAGGAGCCCTAAAGCTGGCAAAAGGGTCAGAGACAGCCTCTTCTTCCACTATTAGGATTCCCATAAGAACACCAAACTACACAATTATGACATATATTCAGAGGACCAAGTTCCATCCCATGCAGCCTCTCTGTCAGCTCAGTCTCTGTGAGCCCCTCGGAGCCCTGCTTACTGTGGTGTCATCAACCCCTTTGGCTCCTATAATTCGTCCTCTGCCTCTTCAGCAGGATTCCCAGAGCTCGACCTAATGTTTGGCTGTGGGTCTCTGCATCTGCTCCCATCAGTTCATTGTATTAAATTTAACTTCTAGATAGTTCCTCCTGTTTTTGAAGGTTGAAAAAAAAACTCAAGTTGTGATAAAAATTGAGAAAGTACAGTTCTAATCTTGGTTAGAAATTTTTATTATCTTTACAAAATCATAAACAAAATTATAAACTATTTAAAGAAAGTAGCCTTGGCTCAACATCTTTGTATTTCTTCGGAATGCACAGGTGTCTTTTAAAAATATCTTCCACATGACACACGGGGTAGGTGGCATTTTGATGAATGTAAACTCCATGACAACCAAACCTTGCTTTTGTTTTCATTTCTATTTTTTTTCTGGCACACAAAACAATTGCTGGAATACAGTAAGCATTCAAAAGTTTCCTTGACTACTGCTTAAGAGGGCAGGCGACAGGGTCCACTCAGAAGCTGGTCCTAAGGGTAAACCAAGTGCAGGTCACATGCTCTTCCCTTCAGAAAAGCCCAGAGTCCTCCCAAGTCAAATCCAGTTACAGGTTTTGTGTGCTGAGGCTTCGTTTGCCACATGGGTCTGTCAGTGGCTGAAAGAAATCCCATTTGGGGACTCAGAAGGCAGCAGCTGTGCACTGACTTGAGAGAACCTGTTATTTGAAGGCATACTACGGTCAAGATGTCAAAAATACAAAGCAAGGAAACAATATTGAAAGCTGTAGGGGGGATAATACCAATTACCTACAAAGATAAACACCAAAAACCAGAAACCCTCTTATTAGAAACCCTCAAAGCTAGGAAAGAAACAAAGAATTTACTTAAGATGGTAATTGTAACCAAGATTACTCTAGCCAACAATGCTATCACTTTTCAAAAAAGGTGAAAATTAAAGAGCTTGTTTATAATCAAGCACCTTCCTTCCTCCCTTAGATGATACTTAAAGCAATTCTATACACCAAGGAGAAAGACTGTTTCCATCATTAGAGTTCGCAAAAGAATAAATGTCATGAAAAACTGGACAAACAATAGCAAATTGGGACAGCATCTATCATATTCAATTCAGTGAGTCACAAAAGTGCTGATACTAATATAGAATATAAAATTTAAAAATCCAACAACAATACAACACACTAGAAAAACAAACAATAAAATTACAAGGATCAGAAAATACTTTTCAATAATCACCTTACTTGCAAATGGACTCAACTCACCAAAAAAGAGACACAGATTGGCTAACTGTACTTTAAAACTACATACAACTTCTCTTCAAGAAATACACATTGTGGCTCAAGAGATGGCTCAGCATTTAATAGCACTAACTGCTTCTGCAGAGCACCCGAGTATGGTTTCCGGCTCCCGAGTGGTAACAGCTGGCCCAGACAATCTTATACCACTCGCTTCTGACGTCTCCATGCACCAGACATGCACATGATCCACATGCGTACAACACACACACACACACACACACACATATATATATATAATTTTAAAAATCTGTAAAAAAAATGCAATACATCTCACTGGTAAAGACACTTAGGAGCTAAAAGTCAATGGTTGGAAAACACTGTATCACGTGAATGGAATAAGAACCTGTCAGTTAGTCTGATATCTAGTCAAAGATTTCAAACTGAAATTATTTGGAACAGGTCTTTTTAAAAAAAAAAAAGAAAGAAAGAAAGAAAGCCTGCTACATATTTTAAAAGGGAAATAATTCATTAAGAAGGTATAGTAACTGTAAATAATATAGGCACCAAACATGAAGGCTTTCACATTCATTACACAAACACTAATTGGCATAATAGGTCAGGGAGGTCTAGATACAATAGCAATTCATTTGAGCACCCTGTATCATCTCTAGCTAAGCTATCCAAACTCATTATTAACAAAGAAATCAGTTATACTACTTTGTAAATCAAAGGGATCAATATGTCTTAAATATAGCTACAAACGTAAAATGAGAAATAAATAGTAAGAAAAACTAGAGAAACTGTCTAAATTCCTGTAGACAGTGATGGCGCCCATATTTGAATACTTGTTCCCCAGTGGGTGGAACTATTTGGACAGGATTAGAAGATGCTTCAGTTTCTTAGCAAGTGCATCACCAGGGCTAGGCGTCCATGTTTTAAAAGTCTTGCATCATTTGCTGTACACTCTCTCTGCTTCCTGTATGTCAATCAAGCTGTGAGCTCTCAACTGCTGCTCCAGCACTATGTCTTCCTGTCTGTTACCAGGTTCTCTGCATGATAGTGATGGACTCTTATCCTTCTGGAGCTGTGAGCTCCCAAAGTAAATGCTTTTTTCATAAAAGTTACCTTGGTTTCTTCACAGCATTAAAAAAGTAACTATGACAGATACTAACTAATACAGTCTTGAATGGTCAAAAAATGGCTCCTTGAATCTTACCAAAAGCAATCTATAGATTTAATCCAATTTCCATTAAAATTCCAACACAATTCTTTATAGGCCTTGAAAGAACAATACTCAACGTCACACGGAAAAACAAAAAAAAAAGCAGGATAGCTAAAACAATCCTATACAATAAAAGGACTTCCAAAGGTATCATCATTCATGATTTCAAGTTGTACTACAGGGCGATAGTAATAAAAACCACATGCTATTGATATAAAAATAGGCAGGTTGATCAAAGAAATAGAATCAAAGACCCAGACATAAAGAAACAGGAAATACACACACACACACACACACATACACACACACACACTCACACACACACAAGGCAACATCTTCAACAAACAGTGCTGGTAAACTGGATGTCTGCATGTGGAAGAATGCAAATATATCCACATTTATCACCCTGCACAAAAATCAAGTGCAAGTAGATCAAAGACTGCAACAGAAAGCCAGATACACTGAACCTTGTAGAAGAGAATGTGAGAAATAGCCTTGAACACATTGACAAAGGAGACAATGTCCTGAATAGAACACCAATAGGACAGGAACTAAAATGAAAAATTAGTAAATGGGACTTCATGAAACTGAAAAGCTTCTGTGAGGCAATATCACCAATAGACAAAAGGGCAGCCTACAGATTGGGAAAAGATCTTCACGAACCCCAGATCTGGCAAAGGAAACACTAAGAACTCAAGAAGTTAGATATCAACAAACCAAATAATTCAATTTAAAAAATGGGGTATAGAGCTAAACAGAGAATTCTCAACAGAGGAGTCTCTAATGGCCAAGAAACACTTAAAGAAATGTTCAAAATTCTTAGACATCAGGGAAATGCAAATCAAAATAACTCTGAGATTCCGTCTTACTCCTGTCATAATGGTGAAGATCAAAAACAGAAATGATAGCTCATGCTGGTGAAATGTGAATCAAGGAGAGCATTTCATTGCTAGTGGGAGTGCAAACTTGGACAACCACTTTGGAAATGAATATGACAGTTTCTCAGAAAACTGGATATCAATCTATCTCAAGACCCAGCTATACCACTCCTCAGTATATACCCAAAGGATGTTCCACTGTACCACAGGACACTTGTTCAAATATGTTCATAGCAACTTTATTCATGATATCCAGAAACTGGATGCAATCTAGATAGTCCTTAACTGAAGAAGAGATAAAGAAAATGTGGTATATTTACACAATGGTAAATTACTAAGCCATTTGAAACAATAACATGATGAAATTTGTAGGCAAATGGATAAAACTAGATTAAAATTATCCTAAGTGAGGTAACTCAGAGCTAGAAGACAAACATGATGTGTAGTCACTCATAATTAGATATTAGCCTTAAAGAAAGGGACAACCATGTTATAATTCACAGACCCAGAGAAGCTAAGTAATAAGGAATCTTCCTGTGCAGTGGAAATAGAATAGATATCTCAGATGAACAGGGGAGAGTATCTGGATTGGGGTGTGCAGTGGAAATAGAATAGATATCTCAGATGAACAGGGGAGAGTATCTGGATTGGGGTGGGTACTGGAATCCGAGAAATCACTTTGGGGAAGGATGGAGAGAGAGAACTGGGAGAAACAACTGGAGTTGGGAGCATCACTGGGAAAAGCTAGAAATCTAGTGCAATCAAAACTCTGACAAATCTACAAAGGAGACCCTTTGCTAATACTCCTAGCAATGGGAGATAAGAAGCATGAACTAGCCCTCTCCTGTAACCAGGCAGACTTCCAATGGGAAAGTTGGGACAACAACCGAGCCACAAAAGCTTTGACTTACAATTTGTCCAGTCTACAAGATGTTCTGGGATAATGCTAGCATAGAAATTGTGAGGGTGACCAACCAATGACTGGTCCAGGTTGAGATCCATGCCATAAAAGGGGGCCCACCCTTGACCCTGCCTGGAAGGTCAGGAACAAGAGGCTGGATAGTCCAGAGACCTAAGAGAAGAATGATTCCTAATGGTATTCTGCTCCACTCATAGATTGGTGCCTAACATAATTGTCATTATAGAGGCTTTGCCCAGCAACTGATGGAAACAGATACAGAGACCCACAGAGGAATGTTTGGTGGAGCTCAAGGAATCCTGCTGAAGAAGGAAGGAAAGATTAGAGGAGGCAACAGGATCAAGAACACTATAAGAAAACCCACAGAATCAACCAACCTGGGCTTATAGTGGCTCACATAGTCTGAACAAACATCCACGGAGCCTGCATAGGACTGACCTGGGCCCTCTTAATATATGTCATAGTTGTGTAGCTTGATCTTTTGGGACTTCTCACAGTGGGAGAAGGGGCTGTCTCTGACTCTGCTGCCTGCTTTTGAGACCCTTTCCTGGCTTTGCCACATTCAGCCTCAATACAATGGTCTTATCCTAAGTTGACATGCCATGCTTGATTGATATCCATTGTATGCCTGCCCTTTTCTGAAGAAAAATGGAAGAGGAGTGATATGGGGAAGAGGGGAGGTGGGGGTGAGAGATGAGGAGAAGAAGGAAGGGAAACTCTGGCCCTGATATAATAAAAGAAAGAGAATAAATATTTTTAAATAATGGGTATTTTAAGTTTGAAAGAATAAGAACAAATCCTGTCTAACTTGTGTCTTCAAAACAATGTTTAAAACATCATTATGTTGAAAGCGCGCACGCACACACGCACACACACACACACACACAAATAGTGGCTCATTAAAGAAATCAGGGAATGCATTCAAAAATTCCTATAAATAAATGAAAATTAAAACACAACTTACTATAGCCTCTGTGACATAGCTAAGGCACTTCTAATACAAAAGTTTATAGCTCTGAGTGTTTGCATTTAAAAAATCAGTATGGAGCTAGAGAGATGTCTCAGTGGTTATAAGCGTGGGCTGTTCTTCTGGAAGATCCAGGTTCAATTCCCAGCACCCACATGGCAACTGAAAACTGTGGCTCCAGCTCCAGCTCCAGGGTATCTAACACCTTCACACAGACAAAAATGCAGGCAAAACACTAATGGACATAAAATAAAAATAAATAATTAAAAATAAATTAAAAAATCAGGATTATCTCAAATAAATACATCATATGTATATACAACTCTATGTATATATACAATCATATGTATACATGCAAATAATATGTATACATATTACATAATACATACAATCATGTGCATACATACAACTAATTCATATAAGTTACAGAAAACAAGAACATCCCAAATCCAAGTACAATGAATAGGAAGAAATAATAGGTTGGGGAAGAAAATAATTAAATGAAAAGACTCAAAGAAAATTACATAGAGCTGATTTTTGTTTTATTTTTGTTTTGTTTTGTTTTGTTTTGTTTTGTTTTGTTGTTGAAAAATGAGCAAGCTTTAGGCAAACCAATGAAAAAATTCTAGGAAAAAAAACAATGAAACCAAGAATTAAAACCAAATTAGTAAGATTCAAGGCAAAATTGGAAGCTATGTATATGCATGAGTGTGGTTTAATTATAGACTTCTGGGTATAGTGCATAGGTCATGGCATTAGAAGGAGGATAATGGTGGGTACAGTAGAGATGTTAAGGAAGGTGGGAAATACAATGGAAGACAAGACCCATGTAATAAGGAGTCAGAAGTGCAGACTTGTTGAGGAAAGACAGTGACCCAGTTGGAAGAGGACCAGCAGTAAGGAGTAGGACAGTGAGTAGGGAGACAAATGACAAAGCATAAAGGTAAATGTAAGGGTGCTCTGATAAAATCCATGCTTTATGTGCTGTGGTGGTTTGAATAGAAATGGCCCCATAGACTCATGTGTTTGAATGCTTGGTCCATTGGGAGTAGCACTATTATGAGGTGTGGCCTTGTAGAAAGTAGGTGTGGCCTTGGTGAGGAAGTGTGTCACTGTGAAGGAAGGCTTTGAGGTCATATACATGCACACACTCCTCCCAGTGTTGATGCACTGTAACACAATCCCCTTCTGATACCTGTGAATCAAGATGGGGAACACTCAGCTCATTGGGGCTGCTTGGCTGTGCCCGTGCTCCCACCATGATGACAACGGACTAAACCTCTGAAACTGTTAGCCGGCTCAAATTAAATGTTTTCATTTATAAGAGGTGCCTCGGTTATGATGTCTCTTCACAGCAATTAGATCCTACTATGACATACACTAACTTTGAAAACTTGGAATCTGTAAATCACCTTCCTCAAAGCAAAAAGTTTTCTAAGGTTTCCATGTACATGTCAATTTTTATATACTGAATTGTTACTTAAAGCAAATACAGAATGCATGAAAGGAGAGTGATTTTGAATGGAATGGAAGCCCAGTGTTTCTCATAAATCTAAATAAAAACAGAAGTAGTAGCAAAAACATTCAGTTTCTTGAATGAACATATGAGGTTTTATTTATATTAAAAGACAAATAATTAAGAATTTCACTGAAAACAACAGAAAATACTCACAAAATATTCCTCAATAAAGAAAAATCATGATAATTTTAGTGTATCAATATTGAATGTGTATTCTTTTCCACATCTGCTTGCATTCATCTCTGTCATCTATTATAATTTTATTTCCTCTTTTATCTTCACCACTATTTAGGTACTACCTCTAAAGGAAAGGGCCTGAATCTCAGAAACCAGTATTGAAGTCCTTGAGGGAAATGTAATTCTCAGGGACATTATTGGCCTGTAGAGAACAAAGGGTCCCATTGAAAGAATTTCCATCTCTTTGACCCAGCAACCTGAGGGGATACACTGGTATCTTATCACTTCAAGCTTCTCAAATAGATAGACATTAGATTTTCAAAACTCTAACTTAAATGAAAACACTCTTAGGCCTACAAAATAACTATTATTTTTACAACATGACATTTTTTCTTCTTCACATCACCAACATCACAATAAAGAAGTTTTTCCACACTCTATCTCTGCTAATAAATAACATATACACTATATCTGATATATATGTATGTATATATATGATATATGTGTGTATATACATATATACATATATATAATATTATTTTTAAAGTGGCAGTATTTCTCTATATCCTCAGCTAGCTCCCAAATGACTGAGAATGAGACTTCTAGATTTACTCAATCAAGTTTTACAACACAATACCTGGACAGTCATTGGTCTATTCTAATCCTCTTAACTGCTCTGGCTACCTCTGAGCCAAAACCCTATGATATTGCATCTTAGTATTAATCCTGTTCTCTGAGCTTCAGTGTGCTCTCCCATGATGTCTCTGGGATCACTTTCTCATTCTTACAGGAGTAAGAATCCTGTCTTACTCCTCTCTAGAAATCCTGCCCTATTCTCTCTTCTGTCCAGCCATTGGCTAAACAGCTCTTTTCAACCAGTCAGTGAATAAATGAGGAACAATGTTTACACAAACTTGAAACAGGAGATTCTCAACATAAGCATTACAATGTCATGTCTAGATTGAACCCAGAGAGTGGGATAGAGAATAAGCATTTGAATAATTCAAGGATAATCTTTACACAGTGCACAAAAGCATTATGTGTGTAGATGTGTGTGTGTGTGTGTGTGTGTGTGTGTGTATTCTCTGTTTCTTAGCCCATGTTGTCCTAAATATATGATTCTCATTTCATAGCAAGTTACTTGGCTTCCAATTTATAGAGCCCAAGTTTTGTCTTCCATCCCAAGGTGTAACTAACTGAAGCTTGGTCCTTGATGGTGTTTGGCTCCTCAAGTCCAGCTTCCTCCTAGTTGTAAGTTTCTCGTTGTCTTTAAAGCTCAGATCTGCCATCAAATATTCTTGTTAAATTTTGTCTAGTAACATTTTTCGAAGGGCGATAGGATCCTGCATAGGTCCCCATTGGAGAACATGAAAGTCTTACAAGTTTTTCTTGGCTATTCCTGTTGCTTTGCTCCCAGTCCTGGCACATACCAGTAGAAAGCCCTCATTTCCATCTAAATTAAAGGTAAAGAAGAGGTGAGTGACAGACTTTTCTCTTCCCCAGATCTTTGAGCATCTATACTCCAGTCAGGGAGTATGTTATATTCGGGAAGATTCCTTTGTTACAACATTGGTACATGTAGAGCAGAGTGAGTCTGACTGTAGTCACTGCCTATAGATCAATAATGCTAGCCAGTCTGTGTGATTGCTTCAGCATCTTTATTTCATCGCTCTCTGCACATTACATCTGCCATCTGCTGTCTCCTTGACATGTATTTCTCTTTGAGTCAAGGACTTTTACTTCCCGATAAAATAGATGGTGTCTCCTGTAACCTGGGTAGTGTAGCCACACTTGTCACTAGACCATATGGTACCCACAGATGGAGAGGATGGCCTCGCTAGCCTTTCTGAAGCAGACAATACACTTCTGCTTTCAACCATCTACTTTTCTCAAACCAATCTCTAGTTTGTTTGTTTGGTTGGTTTTTAAAAACCCTGTTTCTTATTGTTTGCGTGCAAGCTATGTGATTTAAAGATAGGAATAGAAATCAAAACCCGAAAAGGTCCTTTTAAAAGTTCTTCCTGAGCCTCACGCAGCATTCAAAAGTTGTTCCATGATGATGACAAGCTAAAGTCATCATAATTATTTTTCACTGAGAGAAAAGGTGACTTGCGAAGATTATGACAAACACTTAGAGAGCGGTGAATATTTATGTCATTCTTGTGCCTACTCTCTTCAGCTCCCACTCGCATCGTATTTATGGACAACAGAGAGAGGGTGATGAGAGAATTTAAAAGGCCACATGATGTGTGGGCTGATTAAAAGTGAAAGCCAGATCCACTGACAATTGACAAAAGATCATGTCTATTTAATTGCACTATGAGTGACAAGAAAGGGGAGAGGCGTATCAGAGCGATGTCTTTTGTTCCAGCCTCACTGCTGAAGTCATTTCAAATGGACAGGGAGCTTTTTCAATTTCTCTGGGACGTTAACCTGAAGAGGATTTTTCAAGATTAATCCAGGTAATTGGGATCAAACACTATTTGCTTCCCAGACAGGAAGAACAATTTAATGGTCACTGATAGGAAAGTGCAGGGATGAACACCACAAAATGCCCATGATTTCCACAGAGAGAGATGGCCTGTGTTGCTTGGCTCTTCCATTTCTACAGACGAGGTAACAGTACAAATGAGAAGCTCCCCTTCAGCAGCAGAGCCTTTGAAATAAATTATTGTAGCATACAGCATCTAGAATTCTGACCCAACACCATCTAAGTTCTGGCACGGATATACTGGATACTGGAGGAAAATGTCCTTTTCTCCTTCCTCCTTTCCTTCGTTCGTTCGTTCCTTCATTCCTTCATTCCTTCCTTTCTTCTTTCCTTTCTTTCTTTCTTTTCTTTCTTTCTTTATTTATTTCTAGAGACTTAAATTTTACTGAGTAATAAATACATAGGACACAATGTGTAAAGTTCCCTATTTCATTATATTTTATAGCCAGGCGCTGGTGGTGCACACCTTTAATCCCAGCACTTGGGAGGCAGAGGCAGGCAGATTTCTGAGTTCAAGGCCAGCCTGGTCTACAGAGTGAGTTCCAGGACAGCCAGGGCTACACAGAGAAACCCTGTCTCAGAAAAAAAAGAAATTTACATCCCAAACGCTCCCCCCTCCCAGGCCCCCCTCCCAAAGTCTCTCCCTCATTCCCTCCCCATTTCTCCCCTCTGAGAGTGTGTGAGGTCTTCCATGAGTATCCCCCAACCTTGGTGCATCCAGTCTTGACCTGATTGAGTCCAACCTGTCCCACTGAGGTCAGACAAGGCACCCTGTTGGGGAATGGATTCCACGTCTGGCTACAGCTTTAGGGAGAGCCTCCACTTCAGTTGTTGGGGGACCCACATGGAGACTGATCTACACATCTGCTATACACATCCCTGAGGCCTCGTTCTAGCCCGTGTATGTCCTTTAGTTGGTGGCTTGCCATATAGATTTTATTATAATCTTAAAGTAATGCCATTATTTTTTAAAAGCATAACTTTTAACAAGTTTAAAGCAAAACACATTGCAAACACTATATTTTTGTTTCTGATACCTTTGTGTTTGTTTTATAGATGAAAATGAAACAAAGGATCAAACATGTATGAGAATGTTATTTACGGTCTCTGTCTAAAGCTTACCTGTTATTGGCCACCATAAGCAAACATGGTTTTCTATAAAATAATGTCAAAGGTTCTTAAGGCATGCCTTAGTAAGGAGCTATCACAAGAAGGAAATAGACAGAACAGGATGTGGGGGTCAAGTGGTACAATGGAGGGAAGTACAGGAAGGAAACTAATAAAAACAAAATGGTGTAATGGCAGGCAAATGACAAAATGAAATACATTTCTTTGTATATTAACATAAAAATTAAAAATATTGTTTTATTTAAAAATGCTCTCCCTTAGGAGACTTCCAAATGCCTCAGGCAGATTATTTTCATAGCAAATCCTAGCAACAGCCCAGGCTATAACCACTTCTTGTGGCACATGTCTCTTCTAACCACACTACGGACACTCGTTTCCATACGTTACAGATGAGCTAGTTCTGGACAGGTGAGAATCGAGATGGGAACAAGTGAGGATTTTGCTGGTTGCTGCAAGTGGGAGATAAAACTGTAGGTATGCAGTGATGCACCATGCAGGCTGTGGTGGTGAGACAGGCAAGAGCGTTATCATTTGGGGGAGAGAAGATTGTAAATGGCAGAGGTCCTGGAAGATCACAGTGCAATAGGGTCTTCTCAACATAACAGGACCATTGCATTCCTGAATTCTGGGAAGCCATGATTACCTACACATGATCAAGCCAGTGGACATTCCAGAATGGAGAGGAGAGGGGATCTCAAGCCTCACAAAAACCAATAAAAATATTAGCTATAGTTGAGTGTTCATGGCTTCTATAGAAAAAAGTCAGTATTGTTCAAGGGCATGACACTGTAGAAGATAACACCATGCATTCATGTCTACCTTTAATAACAATAAAATTAAGGTGATTAATATAAATGAATGATATTTATTATAATACTATGCCTACATTTATGTTATGAGTTGGGTTTTCTATGGGTGTAATGTATTCAAAGAACAATTTTATAGAGGATGCAAAATTCTCATTTGTGCAAACTGCTATTTGGCAAATTAGACAGGGTTTAATTTACAACTTACAACTGCTTTTCACACAAGAATCTTCAACAAGGTACAGAGTTGTATGACATAAATGGACAAATGAAATACTTTGTGTTAGTAAATTATTAAGACAATGATTTCGTTATTAAACAGTAGAGCACATTTGTGCATTTTTGGCTAATCTCATCCCTGTTGGGTCCTGGCAACCTCTCGCTTCCCTGGAACCTGGGATTTTCTACTGGCTACCAATAGTATCCCACCCCCTACTGCTACATATTTCTATTCATTTTCCTGATCATCTGTGCGTATCTCCTGTCTCTTCCCATACTTGATTCCGCCTCCCTTTTTCCCCCTCCCTCATCTCTCTCTCTCCCAGGTCCCTCCTTCCTCCTTCCTCCTTCCTCCTTCCTCCGTGATTATTTTATTCTACCTTCTAAGCAGGATTTAAGCATCTACACTTTGTTCTTCCTTCTCAAGCTTCATGTGGTCTGTGAGTTGTATTGTGGGTATTCTGATCTTTTGGGCTAATATCCACTTGTCAATGAGTACCTACCATTTGTGTTCTTTTGTGTCTGGGTTACCTCATTCAGGGTGATATTTTCTAGTTCCATCTATTCCCCTGCAAATTTCATGAAGTCATCGTTTTTAATAGCTGAGTAGTACCCAACAAAAGGGACATAAAACCTATAGAAACTGTCTCCACTAGATAGGCACAGCCCCCAGTTGAGGGATAAGGCCACCTACCCATCTCAAAATTTTTTAACCTAGAATTGGGCCTGTCTAAAAGAAACACAGAGACAAAAGTGGACCAGAGACTGAAGGAAAGGCCATCCAGAGACCACCCCACCTACACATCCACTCCATCTGCAGACGCCAAACCCAGACCCTACTGATGCCAAGTAGAGCTTGCTGACAGGAATCTGGTACAGCTGTCCCCTGAGAGGCTCTGTCAGCATCTGACTAATACAGATACAGATACTCACAGCCAGCCATTGAACTGAGCCTGGGGACCCCAATGGAAGAGTTAGGTGTGGGAATGAAGGAGCTGACATGGACTACAACCCCATAGGAAGAAGAATATCAACTAACCAGAGCTCCCAGGGACTAAACCACCAACTAAAGAGTATTCATGGGGATTCCATGGCTTCAGATACATATGCAGCAGAGGATGGACCTATCTGGCATCAGTGGGAGGGGAGGACCTGGGTCCTGTGGAGGCTCAATGTCCCAGCATAAGGGGATGCTAGGGCGCTGTGGCAGCAATGGAGGGTGAAGGAGCCCCCCTCATAGAAGCAAAGTGGAGGTGGGTGGGATTGGGGTTACAGAAGAGAGGCTGGTAAGTAAGTAAATAAAATAACTAATAATAGCAATAAAAAGAAAGCAAATCTGCGTACTTATAGGATGAATGGCTTGTTTATTTTTACATAAAAAATATTGGCTGAACATTTGTGCTTTAGGACCTAGAGTGTTTTCAGAAATTTTCAGAGTTGACTAATATTTTAATTTTATAATTATCAAAATAAGTAGACCAGTTTGCAAAATACATAGTACAAGTGGCATATGTGTATTTAGGGATGTTTAGAGATTGCTGGAAATCCTATCCTAATCTCAAGCCAAAATTCAGTTAACATATTTTTTTTAGGGAGTTCAAGTCATCAATACAAACAACATATTTTAAAATCAAACATTCTTACATTATATATTCCAAGGGTAGATTCATTCGATATGCATTGAAGGAATGATATCACAAAAGGAGTAAAAGTCTTTGTTTTCATAATTAAATCTTCATGTTTCAGTATGAACAGAAGACTTTGGATGTCCAGTAAAAACACTACAATGCATAGCAGACAACAAACTTGAATCTAAGCTAAGCTGTTTCCAGAGGCAGTTGCATTGGTGCTGTGCAGTATAGCAGTGCACAGAATGCAAAGGTTTGTATGTTCAGAACCCAAACTGCAGTGAAACCAACCCATACAACAAGGACAGGCACTGGCAGAATCACCTGGTTCATGATGCATTCGATTCTGAATTCAGTTTTGGCCATTGCTGATTATGAAACATTTTTCCACTATCAAGTTGGGCTTTTCTCTTGACAACCCCCACTTGCAGACAAGCATTCCCCAACAGCAGATTGTAACCCATGGTTTAAGGAGCTAAGAGCTGCGTGAAGAAAATACAAATTTTACTCACTTAGGTTTTAAATATACACAGGGACTTTTATCAGAAAGCTCAAGGCTCAAAACTGAAGTTGGAATCAAAAGCTTAAAAAAGATTAGACAAGGGGTGGTAAATTGTGGAAGCATTAGAAGCCAAGGCTTAGCTAGGCAGTGAATCTGTAAGAGAACTACTTTAGTCTCCTCCTCCCTATCACTCTCACTCTCACTCTCCCTCCCCCTCTCCTTCTCCCTCTCCCTCCCCCTCTCCCTCCCCCTCTCCCTCCCCCTCCCCCTCCCTCTCTCCCTCTCCCTCCCCCTCCCCTCTCCCTCCCCCTCCCCTCTCCCTCCCCCTCCATGATGTGAACAGCCTCACTCTCCTGGCACCAGAAGGTGGCTGCACATAGCAGTTTTGCCCCCTGCTTTCAAGGAACAGGAAGAAAAGTCAGAATGCCCTGGTTGCATCTGCTGTTTGTTTTTTTGTTTTTTTTTTTTTTCCCTAAGTGCTTTTAACTCAAAACAATTCTTATGCCAATGTGACATGCTCTGCTATGGCACATTCTGCCAGGATGAACAAGATGAACGTCAGCTAGGTTTTATGGTGAAAGGATAGTCATAAAACAACAGTAAATTAAGCAACTAATTTTAAAAAAAAAATGCTATTTCAGGTTAGAGAGATGGCTCGGTGGTTGAGAGCACTGACTGCTCTTCCAGAGGTCCTGAGTTCAATTCCTAGCAACCACATGGTGGCTCACAGCCATCTGTAGTGGGATCTGATGCCCTCTTCTGGTGTGTCCAAAGATAGCTACAGTGTGTTCATATACATAAAATAAATAAATCTTCTAAAAAAATGCTATTTTAAATGAAACTAAGGCAAAGGCATCAAAAATACTAGAAAAGAATCCTTTTTAAATTTAATCGTCTCTCATATTTTACCTTCCTCTTCTCCTCCCAGTTCTTCTTCAAACCTCCCCTTTTGCCCAGATCCACTCTTCCTCCATTTCACTTCAAAAGAGTTCAAGCCTTCCAGGTATCTCAACAAAACATGCTGTATCAAGTTGCAATGCATCTCCTTATATTAAGGCTAAACAGTGCAAACCAGTAGAAGGAAAAGGATCCCCAAAGCAGTCAGAAAATCAGAGGCAGCCCCAATTCCTACTGTTAGAAGTTTCACAAGAAGGCCAGTCATAACATCTATGCAGAGGACCTAGTGCAGGCCTGTTCAGGCTTCCTCCCTGACTGAGGGTTGAATCTCTGAAGAGTCCATGAGCATAGGTTAATTGATTCTGTGGATTTTTGTGTGGTGTCCTTGATACTCAGACTTCTATGGTCCTTCTTCTGTTCCACAGGATTCCCAAAGCTCTACCCAATTTTTGGTTGTTGGTCTCTACATCTGTATTGTATAGACCAAAGGTTTTGTAGCTGGGTTGATGTCTCAAGCCCTACGCTAGGAGTCTTGCCTGGTTACAGAAGATAGCAACTTCAGGGTTTTTTTATGCTCCACTTCTACAAGTCTTAGCTAGAGTCACCCTCATAGATTCCTGGAAATTTTTATTACCTCACCCCCTATATGACCCTAATTCCAGTTGTCTCTCCCAGTATTCGCTCTCTATCAATATGGCTGAGATAAAAAAAAATACAAGTGACAGATCATGCTGTCAAGGATGTAGAGCAAGGAAAACACTCCTCCATTGCTGGTGGGAGTGCACACTTCTACAGCCACTTTGGAAATAAATGTGGTTTCTCATAAGTTCAGAAATTGATCTACCGCAAGACCCAGCTATACCACTCCGGGGCATTTACTCAAAGGATGCTTCATCCTATCACAAGAACACTTGCTCAGCTATGTTTATAGCTGCTTTATTTGTAATAGCCAGGAACTGGAAATAACCTAGAAGACCCTCAACTGAAGAAAATGTGATATATATGCACAATAAAAAACATTGACATCATGAAATGTGCAAGCAAATGGAAGGAACTAGAAAATGTCATCCTGAGTGAGGTAAGCTAGACCCAGAAAAGCAAACATGATATGTACTCATTTATAAGTGAATATTAGCTGTAAAGCAAAGGATAAGCATGCTACAATTCACACACCAAGGGAAGCTAAGTAGCAAGGAGGACTCAAGGAGGGGAACACATGGATCTCCCTGGGAAGGGATCAATATTGTAGGTGGAATGGGGATGTGTAAGGATAGAAAGAGGGCGTAATGGGTAGGAGGAGGATATCAGAAAAGGATGCTTAATAACAATCTCACATCATTTGAGGATTATCAAAGTCTAAATAGGCCACTGGGTCCTTTTGTCTTAATGCAGACAGACTTGTGAGCACTGGCCAAACAGCAGCAACATTGCTGATTGAGACCTATCTTAGACTCACTGCTTTGGCCCTCACTTGGTCAGCAGTTACTACATGGTTCTTCTGAATTAAAGTATTCCAGGAAACTCTATATTCTTGTGAAAACTGTGGCACCTTCCTAAAACAACTTTCTCCTCCTCCTCCTCCTCCTCCTCCTCCTCCTCCTCCTCCTCCTCCTCCTCCTCCTCCTCCTCCTCTTCCTCCTCCTCCTCCTCCTCCTCCTCCTCCTCCTCCTCCTTCTTCTTCTTCTTCTTCTTCTTCTTCTTCCTCTTCTTCCTCCTCCTCCTCCTCTTGTTCCTCCTCCTCCTCTTCTTCTCTTCCTCTACCTTTTCTTCCTATTATTTCTCCTCCTCCTCTTCTTCTTCTTCTACTTCTTCTTCCTATTCTTTCTTCTTCTCCTCCTCCTTTCTTCTTCTTTTTCTTCTTTCTTCTTCTACTCCTCTTCCTTCTCCTCTTCTTCTTCCTCTTCCTCCTCCTCTGCCTGGCTCATCAACATCAACCATCACTAATCATCTTTTAAAGTTATCTTACAAAACAACAGTCCCATCATGACATCTTCACACATGGGTCATTAAAGTTTGTTCTTATTCAATCCCCTCTCCCATAGCATCCTGGTTTCCCCCTCCCCATTCTGTCTGTTTCCTTTTAGTCTACCAATTGGCCTGTCCTCCTTTTTTACCACATGTAACCCATTGCTCTCTTTCTTACATCCTGTCAGACCTACTCATCATCTGTCATGATACCCTCTCTAGTTTTGTGAGTTATATGTCTATAATATATAGATAATCACATATCTATAAAAAAAATTTTTATCGAGGTATCTCATATAAGTGAAAACATGGTGCTTGCTCTGATCACCCAGATTATTGCCCTTAGCATCATGATTTCCAGTTGCATCTATTTTCCCTTTAAATTCATCATTTCATTTATGTACAAATTTTCATTGTATGCATAGACCAAATTTTTGTTGATGGAAATATAGCCTGGTTCCATTTTTTTACCACCACTGCCACTGACAAATCTTCCACATCCTCCTGAATGAGAAGGATCTGGGGGAAAATGAAGCTAAAATATGACATGTTCCTGGATGGTAAGACTGGACAGGGAAGAGAGGTTAAGATTTGTGGGTTTGTTCTGTGCTTTGTCTCTTTCTTGGATTTCCACAAAATTCACTGTACCTCCTAGGAAGCACATGAGGAGTGGAGGCCACAAATAAAGTACGAATAAACTGCTAAACCCAGACACAAGTGGAGGGCTGGATAAAGGAAGAGCTGCAGACAAGGCAAAGGAGACATTGACAGTGTTCCTGTCCCTTTAATAAACTAAACCGAGGGATTCACAGTCAGTTGTCATGACATTTCTCCTCAGCCAAGTGACTGAGTGAATAATGAGAGAATGAACAAACATTTTGGAAAAAGATGCTAATAATTAACAAACCACTCTCATACATTAAAATTAAACTGTGCCAAATGATTCAAAATGCTGTCATTTTGTAAAATCCAATAAAAATAAACCAAACCTATTTTGGAACTTAACAATTACTATAAAATGAGTAGACATAATTTTGACAAAAGTCCTAGATGCACAACGCTTTCTTTTGTTGGTTATGTAAATCTGTATGAGCATTAGGTTAATATATATATATATATATATATATATATATATACTTGTACATATGTGTGTGCATTTGTGTATATGTATGTATACATATATATATAAATACATGCATATATATGTATGTATATATACATGCATATTTATAAACATATATGTATATATGTGTGCATGTGTATATTTGTGTGTGCTGTGAATTCAGTGATCCTTCAGCCTATCTCTGGCTGCATTGTCTCTTAATTGTTTGAGATAGATGCTATTATTTAGAATCTAGTTGTGACATTTCAAATGTACTTCACTGGTGCCCATGTCCTAGAAACTCAGAAATGCTCGTGTACTTAGTCACCACCTGTGCTCCCACATTCCTCTTTAAGGAGATATATGCTGTAAGAAATGAACTCTGTCACAGAGAGTGATTCAGGAGTTGACACAGTGATTACCAGTAGTTGAGTAGCATCCCTCGGAGTGAGGTTGCCATCAAACTGTGACAAGGACACTGCTCAGAACTCAAGGCTAAGCATGTTTTTTGCTTATTTGTGTGTTTTTTAAAATACTTTCCTTCAAACCCATTGCTTAGAGCTATCAGGCACATGAATTTCTGCACAGAAAATCTGGGCCTCCTAACAATGAGCCTAGCCCTCACTGGCCCTCTCTACCCATCATCTTTGAAAGAGGAAAAGTGAAAGGTGGAGGCCCCAAGAGAACAAGCCTCTTGTTGCTGTTATTGAGATGCTCTCTTGTAATTCAGGCTGATTCTGAATCACTATTTGCTCAATGATCACTGAGTGCCTTATCTTCTTGCTTCCATCTCCCTAGTGGGAGTGCCTGCATAGCCTGCATAGCCTGCATAGCCTGCATAGCCTGCATAGCCTGCATAGCCTGCATACCCTGCATACCCTGCATACCCTGCATACCCTGCATACCCTGCTCCAACCAATGGACTGCTGGGCACTTTCTTTGCTTTTCTTCTAAAACAATGTTGATTTCCCTATGACATGAGGCTACATCCTGAGAAATATTTAGGTTATGTTTGAATTAATTTTTTAAGTCTCTGTGAATGACTGTACACACACACACACACACATACAGAGGATAGGTAGATAGATAGATAGATAGATAGATAGATAGATAGATAGATAGATAGATAGATCTGAAATGTTTTTTAGAAAATGTGTCTGTGTTTAGGATGAGATTCATTATTAAAATATCTCATACACATCATCTCTGTAACCAGGAATGAATATTTTTTAAATGCTACTTCTTAATATTGGTTTTACTTTCAGTTCATGCTCATGCTAAGAGGATACTAAAAACACTTATGGCTTTTATTGGAGCTTTTCATTTTATACTGGCAGAGAAACAATGATTGATAAATTCCTTAGTTGAATATTTCTAAATCCTCCACAGGTACTTAAGTTCCAATCTTTGAGTCTTTTTAACATTTCCTAGTTGTTTTAGCCAAAAATAGTTTAGAAGATGTAAAAATTACTTTCTAAGAAGTAAAGGAAATGCCTCAGATTTTTTCCACTTGTTCTTTCATCAAATTCATTTATAGACTGCCACACACAGTGTTTACAAAAATGATCAGAAAGGCCCTAAGCTTCTAGGCATTCAAATTTTGCAAGAACAGACTAGGAGACAATTTTTAATAATTACAAAGATTTGAGAGATGTGAATATGAATGTTAGTGGGGGATTAAAAAGCTCTTTCTAAAGGAGATAATGTCTAAACAGGGTCTTAAAGAATGATAGTGTTAATTCCTCATCCTGAGAGGCATTGAGGAGAAAGAACTACTCAGCAGAAGTCGGAGGTTTGCCACTATATGAAGCTGTGAAATATTCGGGGCATTTTTACTAAGTCTGGTGTGTGTTTAAAGACAACATTAGAGGAGTGTGGGTCATAGGTCAGAAGAGTTTTAGGCATCTGTTTCACAGAGTGTTGTCTGGGCAATGGAAAGCCAGATAACACTTCTAACAGAGAACACAAACTCATTTCATTCTTAGTACATCCAAAAGTCTAAAGCCTTTTTCCTTCTGAGAGCAGCTCTCATCTGTGTTCTGAAGAGTACCACCATCACCTAAAATGGGAGTATATGCAGCATCATTGACACTGTGTGCGTGTCTGTGTGTGTATTTGTTTTTATTCATGTGCACGTGGGTATGTGCCTCTGTCATACATGTACATGTGTCTGTGGGGAACAGAAGAGATCAACAGATCCCCTAGGAGCTGGAGTTACAACCAATGAGCAATTTCTCCAACTCTAATATTGAATCTTCTCAACCTACCAACCTATTCATTTTGTCACCAGCTCACTACTAGAGCATCTATCCAAGTCATCAGTTCATCCCTTACATCGATATCATCCTCATCCAAGGTACGATGACTCTCATCTGAATCCCAGGAGTAAGAGAGCATTTACTCTCTCCATTAGCACGGTTGTTTCCTTCTGATGCTCACAGTCATAGACAAAATGAGTGAAAATGTAAACCAAATGCCACCTTTGCTATGCTTAAAGCCTGACAGATCAAAAGAACACCAGAAAGTCAAATATCTTAAAGAAGGCTTCTTGGAAGCCACCTAGTTTTGCTCTTGCTACTTAACTCAACTTTTATAACTCTTCCTCCCTTCCTCCCTTCCTTTCTTTCTGCCACCCTCCTTCCCTCTGTTCCTCCCTCCCTCCCACTGTCCCTTTCCCTCTCTTTCTCTACCTCTCTCTCCTTCTCCCTCCCTCCCTCCACATCTCTCTCTCTGTCGCCTACACCATGTTTGTCTTCTCTCAGCATCTTGAACAGATCCTCCACTCCTTGAACATGTCCACCCCAAATGCATTGCAAATATTCCTTCTTTGTCAAGAGCACTGGTTCTCAACCTGTGGGTCACAACCCCTTTGGTGGCCAAATGACCTTTTCACAGCAGTTACCTAAGGCCATTGAAAGACACAGAGATTTACATTATGATTCATAACAATAGCAATATTGCAGCTATAACATAGCAATGAAATATTTTTATGGATTGGGGCTACCACATGAAGATCTGCATAAAGGATCACAGCATTAGAAAGGTTGACAACCACTGGCCTCAAAGCTTTCTCTTCCCACCTTCTCTGCTTGTCATGACTGTCCTCTGGGGTCATTACCAATGACTAACTTTTCCTAATATTCCAAGTTACTTTGTCATATATTCCATATGATCTTTTGATATAAGTTCTTCATGTCTTTATATCTTTTGATATAAGTTCTTAATTGGAACTTTCTTGCTGGACTTCTTATTGTCATCGTTTCTCTGGGATCTAATGTCAAACAAACAAATCTTTTTATTAAATGAATGGCATTAACCATTTGTGTTTTTAAAAGTGAATTCTGACAGCAATGTAAAAAAGAGTAGAATTTGCATGAGCAAAATTCAAAGAGAAAATGCTAACGACAATGATGAACTTGATAATTATCTAAAGAAGCCAGTGGCCTAAACCACACATGGCCATGAGAACAGAGAGGAGAGACAGGATCAGAGATCAACCAAGGAATAGAAGTAGCTTCTAATTGATTAAGGTATCATTCTGAAAATAGAGTAAAACCTCTCAGCTTATAGGGATTGGCTGCTAAATAGCATTCATAGACCTGTCTAGATTTCTAAGATCTCAATGAACAGAAAGTTCCATGAAGTGGAAACTCCTTATTAATGTATAAGTTTCTTTAAACTATTGTAAGGGTGAGGGGCTTACTGAGGTAAGCATATGTTGGCTCTGTCTGGGAAGGTAGACAATGGGGAAAGGAGAGGAATTCCCACTGTGTGTATTTCAAGAAATCTTTTTGACATTTGCATAACTCCCTTACCTCCACCCACCTCATTGGCCTCTGAGCCAAGCAATTTGGTTTGACTCCACTGAGGATGGGAGCTGACTATTATGAAAATGTTACTCTCACCTTCAAAAATGTGTTGATTCTAAGCAACATGAGCTTTTTGGTGCTAGGCAGAACTTATCTTAAATGAATAAAACATTGTTTCTCATCCATGTGTCATACGTTTTAGGAAAGACTTTCCCACCAGGGTATAACCAGGACACAGTGAATCTCTGAGAGAACTTTACAGTGCAGTAATGCATCTCAAAGGGATAGGAACAGAAAATCCATCCTTCTAACCCTGAAGAAAGAACTTGAAGACTTGACTGGAGCAACTCCTGTTTTCTCTCTCAGCTGTACCAATGTCCCCACTCAGCTCTGAGGCAAATAAGCCTAGGAATTGTCAGGGAGTTTGTCTCCCAGGGATGTGCCTATTACAAACCATTTGCAGAAACTTCTCTTTCAGTTCATGTGTTTCTGTGAATGGGCTCATCTTCTTAACTGCGGGAAAACATTAGGGCTATTCAAAGCACTCTGTGAGATGTCTATTATGGATGCAAATGTGTGGGACACGGACAAAAGCAATAGCTCCACTTATGAAGGATTTGAGCTTCGGGATTGTCACTCAGAGAGAAAGCACCACAATTTCCACTTTCAATCCGTCATAGCTGCACATTCTCTGAATCTACTTCCTCTTCCATCCCAGATGTGGCGGGACATTTAGCCTTTAGTATTCTTACTTGCTCTGCACTACTTTCCAGAGAATTCCAGCTTGCCTCCATTTCTCTCAGTTTTCTCCTACTGACTCTTAATTGACAGATGCTTCTCTGCGATTTAGCTCAACATTAGCAAACACCTGGTAGGCATTACATTTCATTGAAGATGACGTAAGCAAAGATTGTCATCTTCCCCCTACATCACCCACAGAAGACTCTTCATCAAGGGCAATGAATCTGAGGTGGAAGACTTCCTTTGCATGTTTCACCTTGACTTATTCATATGCCTCCCACACCCATCATCTATCCCACCTTCCATTGGTCCAAAGCTCAGTTGCTGTGCTTGCTTGGCGTATGTTTTACCCACTGAACCATCTGCCCTTGTGCTCTTTTTAAAAAAACAAGACACAGTCCTGTCAGTCCCCATTGTAATGTCAATAGCATGTAAACATCTTCTATTTGCGGTTTGGCTTTTCATGAGGGCGTTGACTTATAAACTCAACTGTGTGATGCTCAACACTTTTGCAGAGAAGGATTTGGGAATGCATCACCCACGGGTGCTACAGTCTTCATTGGGGGCAACAAGACCATAGCTAATGTTTACTGTTTAATTTCCTTTCTGGTGTTTTGCCTGCATGGATGTTTGTAAGAGGCTGTCAGGTGTTGGAGTTACAGACAATCATGCTGCTATGTGGGTGCTGGGAATTAAACCTGGGTCCCCTGGAAGAAGAATATCCAGTACTGATAACCAGTGAGCCATCTCTCCAGAATATTTTTAATATGACAACTTTGTAAGATAAAATGCACAGGACATACCCTCCATCAGTTGGTAAACTGCGATCCAGTGGGGTTTGTTTAGTACAGCCACAGAACTGTATGACTCTTGGTACAATTCTAGAAGTTTTTAAACACTCAAGAGAAATGCTACTCATTAACTGTCACTCCCCACTGCTAAAGATCCCCCTTCATTTCTTTGAAGATCAACTCAAATCCCAGTGATCTCAGCTTTTAGGCAGGATTCCCAGTTATGAAACCGAATGCCTTGCCTATGTATCTACTCACTCTGAGTCCCCATAGTGCTATTCATCTTTTTATGTATGTGCCCAGTGTCCCCAATTAGATTACAACATTCTTAAGAACAAGGCCCTCATCTTGATTGAAGAGATGGGAAAAAATATTTAGAATTGTAGCGGCCTCGTCAAATTTAATCCTCTTTCATTTTGGGCTCTGATTAATTCATGTTGCTGTGACCGTCTCCCTTAGCAGAGTTTTTCCTCTTAATCATTTCCCTCAAGAAGATAATTCAAAATTGATGGAACACATTCAACCCATAATTTTAAGGAGGTTGTTTAAACATAAAAATGGGCCAGGAGAAAAACATCAAAAATTCTTTGTTGCTCTCATCTGTCAGTGTGCATTTAAGAAGTGCTGAAGATCCCCTAATGCTTCCTCTATCATAGCATGACAGGTGTCCTCATAGTGTGATATGTAACAAAAAATGGTGGTGACCAACGAGTGCAGCAAAGTACATTTGTGTCCTCTAATAGATGACAAATTTATAAGTTAAGCATGATGTTGGATCTAATAGGCTAATCATCTATTTAAATAAATATGTTGATGAGATTATGTATATTATATGTGTGGATGTCTTTCTCATGTAAAGAAACAATAAGGATGCTTTTTAATTTTTGATAAAGGTCAGATCTATCAGTAAGCACTTATTCCCTCTCTTCATCCTTGTCTCATTCTTTCCTTTCTTTCATCTATTTCTAATCTCTCTCACTCCTTCCCTCTCCCTTAAAAAGACATAGATACAATGTCTTATAGAACCAAACTCCATGTTGAAAGTGAACACAGGCTATTAATGAAACTAGCACATGAAACCCAAGAGGGAAATCCCAGAAGACGGGTCAGTCTTAGAAAGGCATTTTCCACAGACCCAATACCTGCATAATGAAAACATACTCTACCCCACAGGTAAAGAAAAGACAGATGAGGACTGTGCCACACACCACTCTTTAAGTCTAATCGGCCTATAATGACAGAGTCTAATAAACCATGTAGATTCTGCACTGAAGAACTTAGGCCGTCATAATTCTGGAGGCTGCCAAGTACAAGATCAAGGCAATATCAAGGTGGTATGTAGGGAGGGCCCACTTTCGATAAGTAATTAATTATTTGAACAGTAATTTCCTTTGTATCTTCAAGTTGTGCAAGGAGGAAAGAAGCCCAGGGGTGGTAGGGATCTCTTTAATGAAGACCACAAGCACACACTTGGGCAATAGATTTTTTTTTACGGGGGGGGGGGGGGGGGGGGAGCGATAGATTTTTTTTTACAGGGGGGCAATAGATTTTTAAGACTTATCTCGGAAGCTGTGGAAGGAGAGAAGCCCCACAGCCATATTTGCTGTCTGCAGGGACACAGAGGGATCGCTAGGTACTGTGGCACCCTGAGTCTTAGATTTCTGGTGGTGCAAACCGCCAGGGGTCTGCCTGCACTCAGGAACTGAGCACCTGGGCTGCTTTTGTCTGCCAGCCTGCCGGGCTCTGGAAGCTGTGGAAGGAGAGAAGCCCCGCAGCCATATTTGCTGTCTGCAGGGACACAAGGGGATCACTAGGTACCATAACACCCTGAGTCTTAGATTTCTGGTGGTGCAAACTGCCAGGGGTCTGCCTGCACTCAGGAACTGAGCACCTGGGCGGCTTTTGTCTGCCAGTGGAAGGAGAGAAGCCCAGCGGCCATATTTGCTGTCTGCAGGGACACAAAGGGATCACTAGGTACTGTAACACCTTGAGTCTTAGATTTCTGGTGGTGCAAACTGCCAGGGGTCTGCCTGCACTCGGGAACTGAGCACCTAGGCGGCCTTTGTCTGCCAGCCCGCTGGGCTCTGGAAGCTGTTGGAAGGGGAGAAGCCCCGCAGCCATATTTGCTGTTTGCGGGGACACAAAAGGATCACTAGGTACCATAACACCCTGAGTCTTAGATTTCTGGTGGTGCAAACCACCAGGGGTCTGCCTGCACTCAGGAACTGAGCACATAGGCGGTTCATCTGCAGGCCAGTCCATCGTAGGACCTGCGTCCTATGTGAGAATCAACAGAGGGAGTGACCCCCACCACAACTTCTTCCCTTCATAATAGAGCAGACAGAGAACACCTGGTTGACCTTGACCAGTATAGCATTGCTTGAGGCAAGATTGAGAAGGGCTCCAAAGGCACAAAAGAGGAAGCCAGCATATCAATAATCTGTGCCAGAAGAAACCTAGTCATCCAGTGTTGCAGAAATAACCTTAAAGATCCACAGTAGGTTGAAGCTCCAGCCAGTGACAATAAGACATCTAACTCCTGGGAGAACCAGATGGCTAAAGGCAAATGTAGGAACGTTACTAACAGAAACCAAGGCATTATGGCAGCATCTGAACCCAATTCTGCAACATTAGGAAGTCCTGGATACCCCAACACACCAGAAAAACAAGATTTGGATTTAAAATCACTGGTCATGATGCTAGTACAGGAACACATGAAGGACATACTTAAAGAAATTCAGGAGAAAATGGATGAAAAATTAGAAGCCCTTACAAGGGAAACACAAAAATCATTGAAAGAAATTCAGGAGAATACAAAAGCCAATAAGGAGGAAACACAAAAATCACTTAAAGAAATACAGGAGACGGCGGCGGCGGCGGCGGTAGCAGTGGCTGCTCCAGCTGAAGGGCCATCAGCGGTGGAACCAAGGCGACACAGGGTCCAGTTAGGCCCTGCGCCCACGACCACTGACCTTCGCTGACCAGCCGGGCAGCAAGCAACCGCGGTTCTGCGGAGCCTTTCGCTGCACGGAAGCCACTTCAGAACTCGGCTTCCCGCCAGTCAGGAGAGACTCACCTCCATCTTGATCCTGGGCTCCAGAGATCGGTCAGACTGAGGTACACAAACATAATCCTAGGCCCAACACCGCAGGGGTCTGAGCCAGACGGGCGTTGGCCTGCACCCAGGCCCTGGGCTGTTCGAGTGGCCATCGGGGCGCCAACCCAGCCAGGAGTTTTTTTTTTTTTTTTTTTTTGCCCCGGCCGGCACACGCGCCGCCATTTTGCCTACAGGAGCCAGAGTGCTCGGGAGGGCAGAGACTGCTAACAAGCGTAGCCTGAGGCTAACAAAACGGGGGTCTAGGCCCCAAAAGGCACAGGACTGACCCCAAGAACTGGGCGGTTTGGTGGGCCATCTGTGTGTCAACCCGCCCAGGAGGTTATTAGCACAACAGACTCTCCCGGTGCTTTCGGGGAGCGCGGACGCGCACGCCCGCCATCCGGGTCACCTGGCGGACCCAAATAACAGTCATAGCCCTAGGGGAACTTTGCTCGGACCTTGGCCTCCCAGGCGTTTGCCTGGACTCAGGGCCCGGGCGACAAGGCTAACCTAGTGTGCGCCAGCCCGGTTGGGGAAATCGGCTGCCCAGCGGAGTGAGCGGAACACAGGGGAGGTCACAGCAACATTCACCTTCGGAGCTCCCTGGGGGTGCACACGGGTTCCACCTGGTCCACAGACACAATCTGGGGCAAGGCCTCAGGCAGAAGCCCCCAGCTCAACTCTCTCCACTTCAGATCAGCCTGGGTGGCCGCCACATCTCCAGGTCCCTCAAGAGGCTAGTGGGGGCTTCCGGGCGGCCAGCTGGGAGAAATCGGTGTGCTCCAATAAATCCTGCGGGCCCCAGCGGGAGCCTTCAGGTGCCTGCTTCGGGATCTGAACAGCCTGGACAACAGCACCCTGTCTACAGGCAGTGCAGAGTGTAAGCTGTGCACCAGAGGCCAACGGGGAAGGGGCAGCTTGCACTGGTGAGTCCAGCACTGACAAGACCAAGCAACACCAGTGAGAGCTAGATGGCAAAAGGCAAACGCAGGAACGTCACTAACAGAAATCAAGGCAATATGGCAACATCTGAACCAAATTCTCCTCTACCAGCAAGTCCTGGATACCCCATCACACTAGTAAAACAAGATTTGGATTTAAAATCACTGGTCATGATGCTGGTACAGGAACACATGAAGGACATTCAGGAGAAAATGGATCAAAAGTTAGAAGCCCTTGCAAGGGAAACACAAAAATCATTGAAAGAAATCCAGGAGAATACAAAAGCCAACAAGGAGGAAATGCAAAAAACACTTAAAGAAATACAGGAGAACTTTGCTCAACAGGCTGAGGTCATGAAAGACGAAACACAAAAATCTCTTAAAGAAATACAGGAGAACTTTGGTCAACAGGCTGAGGTCATGAAAGAAAAAACACAAAAATCTCTTAAAGAATTACAGGAAAGCACAAACAAGCAAGTGAAGGAGCTAAGCAAAACCATCCAGGATCTAAAAACAGAAGTAGAAACAACTAAGAAAACTCAAAAGGAGACAACGTTGGAGATAGAAAGCCTTGGGAAGAAATCAGGGGACAGAGATGCAAATATCAACAACAGAATACAAGAAATAGAAGAAAGAATCTCAGATGCTGAAGATTCCTTAGAAACCATGGACTCAACAGTTAAAGAAAATGCAAAATGCAAAAAGCTTGTAACCCAAAATATCCAGGAAATCCAGGACACAATGAGAAGACCAAACCTAAGGATTATAGGCATAGATGAGAGTGAAGATTTACAACTTAAAGGGCCAGCAAATATCTTCAATAAAATTATGGAAGAAAACTTCCCTAACCTAAAGAGAGAGATGCCCATGAATATACAAGAAGCCTACAGAACTCCAAACAGACTGGACCAGAACAGAAATACTTCCCGTCACATAATAATCAAAACACCAAATGTTCTAAACAAAGAAAGAATATTAAAGGCAGTAAGAGAAAAAGGCCAAGTAACATATAAAGGAAGACCTATCAGAATCACAGCAGACTTTTCACCTGAGACTATGAAGGCTAGAAGGTCCTGGGCAGATCTCATGCAGACTCTAAGAGAACACAAATGCCAACCAAAACTACTATATCCAGCAAAACTCTCAATCACCATAGATGGAGAAACTAAGATATTTCACGACAAAACCAAGTTCACCCAATATCTATCCACAAACCCAGCCCTAAAAAGGATAATAGGAGGACAACACCAATACAAGGAGGGAAACTTCACCCTGAAAAAAGCAAGATAGTAACCTTTCATCAAACCCAAAAGAAGTTAAGCAATCAAATTTAAAAAATAACGTCAAAAATGATAGGAAGTAACAATCACTATTCCTTAATATCTCTTAACATCAATGGACTCAATGCCCCAATAAAAAGACACAGACTAACTGACTGGATACGTAAACAGGACCCTACATTTTGCTGCTTACAGGAAACACACCTCAGGGTCAAAGACAAACACTACCTTAGAGTAAAAGGCTGGAAGACAATTTTACAAGCAAATGGTCTCAGGAAACAAGCTGGAGTAGCCATTTTAATATCAGATAAAATTGACTTTCAACCCAAAGTCATCAAAAGAGACTCTGAGGGACACTTCTTGCTGGTCAAAGGAAAAATACAACAAGAAGAACTCTCAATCCTGAACATCTATGCTCCAAATGCAAGGGCACCCTCTTTCATAAAAGAAACTTTATTAAAACTCAAAGCACACATTGCACCTAACACAATAATTGTGGGCGACTTCAACACTGCACTTTCCTCAATGGACCGATCAGGAAAACAGAAACTAAACAAGGACACAATGAAACTAATTGAAGCTTTGGACCAATTAGATTTAACTGATATATATAGAACATTCTATCCTAAAACAAAAGAATATACCTTTTTTTCAGCACCTCATGGTACCTTCTCCAAAATCGACCATATAATTGGTTACAAGACAGACCTCAACAAATATAAGAAGACAGAACTAATCCCATGCCTCCTATCTGATCACTATGGAATAAAAGTGGTCTTCAATAGCAACAGAAACAACAGAAAACCCACATACACGTGGAAATTGAACAATACTCTACTCAATGACACCTTGGTCAAGGAAGAAATAAAGAAAGAAATTAAAGACTTTTTAGAACACAATGAAAATGAAAACACAACATACCCAAATCTATGGGACACAATGAAAGCAGTGCTAAGAGGAAAACTCATAGCCCTGAGTGCCTCCAAAAAGAAAATGGAGAGAGCATACATTACCAACTTAATGACACACCTGAAAGCCCTAGAACAAAAAGAAGCTATTTCACCCAGGAGGAGTAGAAGGCAGGAAATCATCAAACTCAGGGCCAAAATCAATCAAGTAGAAACAAAGAGAACCATACAAAAAATCAACAAAACCAGGAGCTGGTTCTTTGAGAAAATCAACAAGATAGATAAACCCTTAGCCAGACTGACCAAAGGGCACAGAGAAAGTATCCAAATTAACAAACTTAGAAATGAAAAGGGAGACATAACAACGGAAACTGAGGAAATCCAAAAAATCATCAGATCCTACTACAAGAGCCTGTACTCAACACAACTGGAGAATCTGGAGGAAATGGACAATTTCCTTGACAGATACCAAATACCAAAATTAAATCAGGACCAACTAGACCATCTAAACAGTCCCATAAAGCCTAAAGAAATAGAAGGAGTCATAGAAAGTCTTCCAACCAAAAAAAGCACAGGACCAGATGGTTTCAGTGCAGAATTCTACCAGACCTTCAAAGAAGAGTTAACACCAATACTCTTCAAACTATTCCACAAAATAGAAACAGAAGGAACACTACCCAATTCCTTCTACGAAGCCACAATTACGCTGATACCAAAGCCACACAAAGATCCAACAAAGAAAGAGAACTTCAGACCAATTTCCCTTATGAACATCGATGCAAAAATACTCAATAAAATTCTTGCCAACCGAATCCAAGAACACATCAAAACGATCATCCACCATGATCAAGTAGGCTTTATCCCGGGAATGCAGGGTTGGTTCAATATACGGAAATCCATCAATACAATCCACTACATAAACAAACTCAAAGAACAAAACCACATGGTCATTTCATTGGATGCTGAAAAAGCATTTGACAAAATTCAGCATCCTTTCATGCTTAAAGTCTTGAAAAGAACAGGAATTCAAGGCCCATACCTAAACATAGTAAAAGCAATATACAGCAAACCGGTAGCCAGCATCAAACTAAACGGAGAGAAACTTGAAGCAATCCCACTGAAATCAGGGACCAGACAAGGCTGCCCCCTTTCTCCTTATCTTTTCAATATTGTACTTGAGGTACTAGCTCGGGCAATCCGACAACATAAGGAGGTCAAAGGGATACAAATTGGAAAGGAGGAAGTCAAACTATCATTATTTGCAGACGACATGATCGTCTACCTAAGTGACCCAAAGAACTCCACTAGAGAGCTCCTACAGCTGATAAACAACTTCAGCAAAGTGGCAGGTTACAAAATCAACTCAAGCAAATCAGTGGCCTTCCTATACTCAAAGGATAAGCAGGCTGAGAAAGAAATTAGGGAAATGACCCCCTTCACAATAGCCACAAACAGTATAAAGTATCTTGGGGTGACTCTTACCAAACATGCGAAAGATCTGTATGACAAGAACTTCAAGACTCTGAAGAAGGAAATGGAAGAAGACCTCAAAAAATGGGAAAACCTCCCATGCTCATGGATCGGCAGAATCAATATAGTTAAAATGGCCATTTTGCCTAAAGCACTATACAGATTCAATGCAATACCCATCAAAATCCCAACTCAATTCTTCACAGAGTTAGAAAGAGCAATTATCAAATTCATCTGGAACAACAAAAAACCCAGGATAGCTAAAACTATTCTCAGCAACAAAAGAAAATCTGGGGGAATCAGTATCCCTGACCTCAAGCAATACTACAGAGCAATAGTGTTAAAAACTGCATGGTATTGGTACAGTGACAGGCAGGAGGATCAATGGAACAGGATTGAAGATCCAGAAATGAACCCACACACCTATGGCCACTTGATCCTCGACAAAGAGGCTGAAAACATCCAATGGAAAAAAGATAGCCTTTTCAACAAATGGTGCTGGTTCAACTGGAGGTCAGCATGCAGAAGAATGCGAATTGATCCATCCTTGTCTCCTTGTACTAAGCTCAAATCCAAATGGATCAAGGACCTCCACATAAAGCCAGACACTCTGAAGCTAATAGAAAAGAAACTGGGGAAGACCCTTGAGGACATCGGTACAGGGAGAAAGTTTCTGAACAGAACACCAATAGCATATGCTCTAAGAGCAAGAATTGACAAATGGGACCTCATAAGGTTACAGAGTTTCTGTAAGGCAAAGGACACCATCAAGAGGACAGATCGGCAACCAACAAATTGGGAAAAGATCTTCACCAATCCTATATCAGATAGAGGGCTAATATCCAATATATATAAAGAACTCAAGAAGTTAGACTCCAGAAAACCGAACAACCCTATTAAAAAATGGGGTACAGAGTTAAACAAAGAATTCTCACCTGAAGAACTTCGGATGGCGGAGAAGCATCTTAAAAAATGCTCAACTTCATTAGTCATTAGGGAAATGCAAATCAAAACAACCCTAAGATTTCATCTTACACCAGTCAGAATGGCTAAGATTAAAAATTCAGGAGACAGCAGGTGCTGGAGAGGGTGCGGAGAAAGAGGAACACTCCTCCACTGCTGGTGGGGTTGCAAATTGGTACAACCACTCTGGAAAGCAGTCTGGCGGTTCCTCCGAAAACTGGGCACCTCACTTCCAGAAGATCCTGCTATACCACTCCTGGGCATATACCCAGAGGATTCCCCACCATGTAATAAGGATACATGCTCTACTATGTTCATAGCAGCCCTATTTATAATTGCCAGATGCTGGAAAGAACCCAGGTATCCCTCAACAGAAGAGTGGATACAAAAAATGTGGTATATCTACACAATGGAGTACTATTCAGCCATTAGAAACAATGAATTCATGAAATTCTTAGGCAAATGGATGGAGCTAGAGAACATCATACTAAGTGAGGTAACCCAGTCTCAAAAGGTGAATCATGGTATGCACTCACTAATAAGTGGTTATTAACCTAGAAAACTGGAATACCCAAAACATAATCCACACATCAAATGAGATACAAGAAGAAAGCAGGAGTGGTCCCTGGTTCTGGAAAGACTCAGTGAAACAGTATTTGGCAAAACCAGAACGGGGAACTGGGAAGGGGTGGGAGGGAGGACAGGGGAAGAGAAGGGGGCTTACGGGACTTTCGGGGAGTGGGGGGGGGGCTAGAAAAGGGGAAATCATTTGAAATGTAAATAAATTATATCGAATAAAAAAAAAAAAACTAAAAAAAAAAAAAAAAAAAAAAAAGAAATACAGGAGAACCTTAATCAACAGGCAGAAGTCATGAAAGAGGAAACACAAAAATCGCTTAAAGAATTAGAGGAAAACACAAACAAGCAAATAACAGAACTGAGCAAAAATTTTCAGGACCTAAAAACAGAAGTAGAAACAACTAAGAAAGCAAAAAGGGAGACAACTTTGGAGATAGAAAACCTTGGGAAGAAATCAGGGAACATAGATGCAAATATCAACAACAGAATACAAGAGATAGAAGAAAGAATCTCAGATGCCGAAGATACCATAGAAACCATGGACTCAACAGTTAAAGAAAATGCAAAATGCAAAAAGCTTGTAACCCAAAATATCCAGGATATCCAGGACACAATTAGAAAGCTAAATCTAAGGATCATAGGTATTGATGAGAGTGAAAATTTACAACTTAAAGGGCCAGCAAATATCTTCAACAAAATTATGGAAGAAAACTTCCCTAACCTAAAGAGAGAGATTCCCATGAATATACAAGAAGCCTGCAGAACTCCAAACAGACTGGACCAGAACAGAAATACCTCCCGTCACATAATAATCAAAACCCCAAATGTACTAAACAAAGAAAGAATACTTAGGGCAGTAAGAGAAAAGGGGCAAGTAACATATAAAGGAAGACCTATCAGAATTACACCAGATTTCTCACCAGAGACCATGAAAGCTAGAAGATCCTGGGCGGAGCTCATGCAGACTCTAAGAGAACACAAATGTCAGCCAAGACTACTATACCCAGCGAAACTCTCAATTACTATAGATGGAGAAACCAAGATATTCCACGACAAAACCAAATTTACACAATATCTTTCTACAAACCCAGCCCTACAAAGGTTAATAGGGGGAAAGCACCAGTACAATGAGGGAAACTATACCCTGGCAAGAGCAGGATATTAAGCTTCTTTCATCAAACCCAAAGAGGATAACCACACACATATAAAATTAAAATAGAAAATGTTAGGAAGCAATAACCACTACTCACTGATATCTCTTAACATCAATGGACTCAGTTCCCCAATAAAAAGACATAGACTAACAGACTGGTTACCTAAACAGGACCCTACATTTTGCTGCTTACAGGAAACACACCTCAATGTCAAAGACAAAAACTACCTTAGAGTAAAAGGCTGGAAGACAATTCTACAAGCAAATGGTCCCAGGAAACAAGCCGGAGTTGCGATTCTAATTTCAGATAAAATTGACTTTCAACCTAAAGTCATCAAAAGAGACATGGAAGGTCACTACTTGCTGGTCAAAGGAAAAATCCAACAAGAAGAACTCTCAATCCTGAACATCTATGCCCCAAATACAAGGGCGCCCTCATTCATAAAAGAAACTTTACTAAAGCTCAAAGTACACATTGCACCTAACACAATAATTGTGGGTGACTTCAACACTCCACTTTCACCAATGGACTGATCAGGAAAACAGAAACTAAACAGGGAGGCAATGAAACTAATTGAAGCTTTGAACCAATTGGAGTTAACAGATGTATATAGAACTTTTTATCCCAAAGCAAAAGAATATACCTTTTTCTCAGCACCTCATGGTACCTTCTCCAAAATAGATCATATAGTTGGTCACAAGACACACCTCAACAAATATAAGAAGATTGAAATAATCCCATGCCTCCTATCAGATCACTATGGAGTAAAAGTGGTCTTTAGTAACAGTAAAAACAACAGAAAGCCCACATATACATGGAAACTGAATAATACTCTACTCAATGATACCTTGGTCAAGGAAGAAATAAAGAAAGAAATCAAAGATTTCTTAGAATTTAATGAAAATGAAGGCACAACATACACAAATCTATGGGACACATTGAAAGCAGTGCTAAGAGGAAAACTCATAGCTTTGAGTGCCTTCAAAAAGAAATTCGAGAGAGCGTACACTAGAAGATTAAAGGAACAACTGAAAACCCTGGAACAAGAAGAAGCTAATTCACCCAGGAGGAGGAGAAGACAGGAAATCATCAAACTCAGGGCTGAAATCAATCAAGTAGAAACCAAGAGAACCATACAAAGAATCAACAAGACCAAAAGCTGGTTCTTTGAAAAAATCAACAAGATAGATAAACCCTTAGCCAGACTAACCAAAGGGCACAGAGAAAGTATCCAAATTAACAAAATTAGGAATGAAAATGGAGATATCACAACAGAAACCGAGGAAATTCAAAAAATCATCAGATCCTACTACAAAAACCTGTACTCAACACAACTGGAGAATCTGGAGGAAATGGACATTTTCTTAGACAGATACCAATTACCAAAATTAAACCAGGATCAAATAGACCATCTAAACAGACCCATAACCCCTAAAGAAATAGAAGGGGTCATAGATAGGCTTCCAACCAAAAAAAGCACAGGACCAGATGGTTTCAGTGCAGAATTCTATCAGACCTTCAAAGAAGACTTAACACCAATACTCTTCAAACTCTTCCACCAAATAGAAACAGAAGGAACACTACCCAACTCCTTCTTCGAAGCCACTATTACGCTGATACCAAAACCACACAAAGACCCAACTAAGAAAGAGAATTTCAGGCCAATTTCCCTTATGAATATCGATGCAAAAATACTAAATAAAATTCTTGCCCACAGAATCCAAGAACACATCAAAACGATCATCCACCATGATCAAGTAGGCTTCATCCCAGGGATGCAGGGATGGTTCAATATACGGAAATCCATAAATGCTATCCACTACATAAACAAACTCAGAGAAAAAACCACATGATCATTTCATTAGATGCTGAAAAAGCATTTGACAAAATTCAGCATCCTTTCATGCTAAAAGTCTTGGAAAGGACAGGAATTCAAGGCCCATATCTAAACATAGTAAAAGCAATATACAGCAAACCGGTAGCCAACATCAAACTAAATGGAGAGAAACTTGAAGCAATCCCACTAAAATCAGGGACTAGACAAGGCTGCCCCCTCTCTCCATATCTTTTCAATAGAGTTCTTGAAGTCCTAGCTAGAGCAATTAGACAACAGAAGGAAGTCAAAGGGATTCAAATTGGAAAGGAAGAAGTCAAATTATCACTATTTGCAGATGATATGATCTTATACTTAAGTGACCCTAAAATCTCTACTAGAGAACTCCTACAGCTGATAAACAACTTCAGCAAAGTGGCTGGCTACAAAATCAATGCAAGCAAATCAGTAGCCTTTATATATTCAAAGGATAAGCAGACTGAGAAAGAAATTAGGGAAATGACCCCCTTCACAATAGCTACAAACAACATAAAGTATCTCGGGGTGACTCTAACCAAACAAGTGAAAGACCTATATGACAAGAACTTCAGATCTCTGAAGAAGGAAATTGAAGAAGATCTCAGAAAATGGAAAAACCTTCCATCCTCGTGGAGTGGCAGGATTAATATAGTTAAAATGGCCATCTTGCCAAAGGCAATCTACAGATTCAATGCTATTCCCATAAAAATCCCAACCCAGTTCTTCATAGAGCTAGAAAGAGCAATTCTCAAATTCATCTGGAATAACAAAAAACCCAGGATAGCTAAAACTATTCTCAACAGTAAAAGAACTTCAGGGGGATTCAACATCCCAGACTTTAAACTCTACTACAGAGCAATAGTGATAAAAACTGTATGGTATTGGTACAATATCAGGTAAGCAGATCAATGGAATAGGATTGAAGACCCAGAAATGAACCAATACACCTATGGTCACTTGGTCTTCGACAAAGGGGCTGAAAGCATCCAGTGGAAAAAAGATAGTCTTTTCAACAAATGGTGCTGGTTCAATTGGAGGTCAGCATGCAGAAGAATGCGCATCGATCCATTCTTATCTCCTTGTACCAAGCTCAACTCCAACTGGATCAAGGACCTCCACATAAAACCTGACACACTGAAACTAATTGAAAAAAAACTGGGGAAGACCCTGGAGGACATGGGCACGGGGGGGGGGGGGGGGGGGGAAGTTCCTGAATAGAACACCAATAGCTTATGCTCTAAGATCAAGAATTGACAAATGGGACCTCATAAAACTACAAAGTTTCTGTAAAGCAAAGGACACCGTCAAAAGGACAAAACGTCAACCAACAGACTGGGAAAGAATCTTCACCAACCCTAAATCCGACAGAGGGCTAATATCTAATATATACAAAGAACTCAAGAAAGTAGAACTCAGAGATCCAAATAACCCCATTAAAAAGTGGGGTATGGAGTTAAACAGAGAATTTTCACATGAAGAACTTCGGAGAGCTGAGAAACACCTTAAGAAATGTTCAACATCATTAATCATTAGGGAAATGCAAATCAAAACAACCCTGAGATTTCACCTCACACCAGTCAGAATGGCTAAGGTCAAAAAATCAGGAGACAGCAGGTGAGGATGTGGAGAAAGAGGAACACTCCTCCACTGCTGGTGGGATTGCAAGATGGTGCAACCACTTTGGAAATCAGTCTGGCGGTTCCTCAGAAAACTGGGCATGTCACTTCCTGAGGACCCTGTTATACCACTACTGGGCATATATCCAGAGGATTCTTCAGCATGCAATAAGGACACATGCTCCACTATGTTCATAGCAGCCCTATTTGTAGTAGCCAGAAGCTGGAAAGAACCTAGGTGTCCTTCAACGGAGGAATGGATACAAAAAATGTGGTATATTTACACAATGGAGTACTATTCAGCCATTAGAAACAATGAATTCATGAAATTCTTAGACAAATGGATGGAGCTGGAGAACATCATACTAAGTGAGGCAACCCCATTCTCAAAAGATCAGTCATGGTATGCACTCACTGATAAGTGGATATTAGCCTAGAAACTTTGAATACCCAGGACATAATCCACAAATTAAATGATGTCCAAAAAGAATGGAGGAGTGGCCCCTGGTTCTGGAAAGACTCAGTGCAAGAGTATAGGGGAATTCCAGAACAGGGAAGTGGGAAGGGGTGGATGGAAGAATAGGGGGACAGAAGAGGGCTTATGGGATTTGCGGGGAGTGGGGACCCAGAAAAGGGGAAATCATTTGCAATGTAAATAAAAATAAATAAATAAAGCAAAAAAAAAAAAAGACTTATCTCCCTAAAGTGCCATCATCTCAGGGGTTAGAATTTTATTGTAAATTTTGGGGTTACCCATATTTGTACTGGAACAATGATCTTTATAAAAAAGTAAATAGTATGGTGCCTGACAAAAGTAAACATTGTCTTTGGACAAAGGCATTCCTAAAGAATTGCTAAGAGCTACAACAATACAGTGCACAATTACATCATAGAAGAGTTTCATGACAAAAACTGTGTATGTGTGAGCATGTATGGATGTGTACATTTACACATATATGTGTGTGAGTGTGCATATAGGTGTGTATGCATTTAAAGGCCAGGGATCAATCCCAGGCATCTTCCTCATCACTGTGCACCATTTTTTGAGATAAAAAAAAAATCCCTCACTGAACATAAACGTCACTGGTTCAGCTAGGACTATCTCTGAATCCCCAGCTCTGGGCTTAAAGTCATGTACTACCATGTCCTGCTCTTTTATCTGAGATCCAAACTCATGCTCTCAGGCTGTTTTGGAAAGTACTTTATTAAGTAAATGACCATCTCCCTCATGCTTGAGGCTTTGTATCCTAAAGCTAATACGCACCGGTGGAGAATTAAAGAGAAAATAGCATTAGTCTTGTTTGTGCTTACAAACATATGGTCTACCTCAGTAAAGGATGCATTGGTGTGTTTAGAGTTTGCAGAGCAGGAAAAGGAATAGAAGAAAACTCACTATTGAAGTTCCTCCATGTAAAAAGTGATCTGCACCTGAATTAAAGCACCAGGAATGGAGACTGAGAAGAAAGCAAGACTAGTAAGTTTCAGAATACAAAAACCAAAACAAACAACAACAAAAAAGTATTTTGTTTTTCCAACTATACAAACAAAATGAAGAAGACAGACTATGTTAGCTAGATGCTTGGATCACGGAACTTATAAGCCATGCTATAGAAGAATATTTGTGGAAGATGAAATGAGCTAAAATTTTAACTTAATATGCATAATATTCTAAGAGCATATTAAAATGCTCAGAAGGAAGCTGAAAATTTCAGTCTTTTGGAAAGGCTTATATTGGTAATGTGCAATGTAACTGTCAGAGGTAAAATGTCTTGTGTGTGTGTGTGTGTATGTGTGTGTGTGTGTCTGTGTGTGTGTTTAAGAGAGAGAGATAGAAACCCCAATAGCCTATGCCCTAAGATCAAGAATTGACAAATGGGACTTCATAAAATTACAAAGTTTATGTAAAGCAAAGGATACTGTCAATAGGACAAAAATGGCAACCAACAAATTGGGAAAAGATCTTTACCAACCCTACATCTGACAAAGGGCCAATATCCAATATATACAAAGAACTCAAGAAATTAGACTTCAGAGAACCAAATAACTCTATTAAAAATTGGGTACAGAGCTAAACAATTTCACCTGAGGACTATTGAATGGCTGAGAAGCACCTAAAGAAATGTTCAACATTCTTAGTCATTAGGCAAATGCAAATCAAAACAACCCTGAGATTTCACCTCACACTGGTCAGAATGGCTAAGATAAAGAACTCAAAAGACAGCAGGTGCTGGAGAGGATGTGGAGAAAAAGGAGCACTTCTCCACTGCTGGTGGGATTGCAAGCTGGTAAAAACCACTCTGGAAATCAATCTGACAGTTCCTCAGAAAATGGGCATAATAGTACCGGAGGACCCTGCTATACCACTCCTGGGCATATACCCAGAGGATTCTTCCACATGTAATAAGGACATATGTTCCACTATGTTCATAGCAGCCCTATTTATAATAGCCAGAAGCTGGAAAGAACCAGATGTCCCTCAATGGAGGAATGGATACAGAAAATGTGGCATATACACACAATGGACTACTATTCAGCCATTAAAAACAATTAATTCATGAAATTATTAGACAAATGGATGGAACTGGAGAATATCATCCTGAGTGAGGTAACCCAATCACAAAAGAACACTCATGATATGCACTAACTGATAAGTGGATATTAGCCTAGAAGCTTAGAATACCCAAGACACAATTCACATATCAAATGATGCCCAAGAAGGAGGAAGAACAAAGTATGAATTCTTGGATCCTTTGTAGAAAGGGGGAAAAAATACCCACAGAAGGAGATACAAAGACAAAAGATTGAGCAGAGTCTGAAGGAAAGACCATCCAGAGACTACCCCACCCAGGAATGCATCCTATATACAGTTACAAAACCCAGGCACTATTGTGGGTGCCCACAAGTGCTGGCTGACCAGAGCCAGATATAGCTTTCATCTGGGAGGCTCTCCTAGTGCATGGCAAATACAGAGCAGAGTATTCGCCAGCCATTGAACTGAGCACAGGGTCCCCAATGGGGAAGCTAGAGAAAAGACCCAAGAAGCTGAAGGGGTTTGCAGCACCATAGGAGGAACAACAATTTGAGTCACCAAGTACTCCCAGAGATCCCAGGGACAAAACCATCCACCAAAGGGTACACATGGACTTACTGATGGTCCCAACACATCAGCAGCAGAGGATGATCTTGTTGGACACCAAATGGGGAAGAGGCTCTTGGTCCTGGAAAGACTTGATACCATACTGTAGAGGAATACCAGGACAGGGAAGCAGGGGTGGGTTGATTGGGGAAGGGGAGATGGCTTATGGGATTTTGGAGGGATGGGGAAACCAGGAAAAGAGACAACATTTGAAGTGTAAATAAAAAATATACCTGAGAGAGATAAAGAGAGAGAGAGAAACAGATGAATGAAATCACTAGAAAATATATAGAGTCAAATTAGAAGATTTGTGGCAAAATAATTTACTCTCTAAGTACCAATATTTAAGCCACTCAAAACCGATTAAGAAATGTAAAGAGTACATTTTAAAAATCAGATGAAATACTAGAGAAGCTGCTAAAAATGACAGGATCAGCTTCAGAAAAGAAACAATAAGCATTCCAATTGCCACATTTTCTTGAAAAAAAAAGTCCATGTTCTACAAATTTTATACAGTAATCTTTTATTTTAGAAATAAGAGCTCCTATATCTGCCATCATTCCTTCTGTATTCTTTTTAGAATATTATCCTATTAAAAAAAACCATGAAGCCATGTCAGGAAAGGATATTTTTGTTTTAGAAAGTTATTCTAACTTTAAATGGTTTGGACACTTTTAAAAATAGTTCTAGAGGCAATAGAGAAAAGGGGATTAATTCAAGATGTATGTTATTGCTTATTGAATTTATATCATTTTATATTCACATTAAAAATATGGAACAGAGATGGTAAGAAATAGGTGAATTAGGAATAGAAGGCAAGAGAATATCAATGATTTTTGGTACTGTGAGATTTGGAGCACAGTGAATATATTGGTTTAAAGATAATACATTATTCATATTCTTCAATGAAAAGGAATCAACACTGTGTATGGCAAAACATAAGAAGAGACTCATGCAATAATTTACCTCACACAATTTTTAGTAGCAAGAAGACCACAGGAACCAGAGAATTGGCAGAAACAGTAGGTTAGAACTCAGACCAAGTCTTAAAGCCCATGAATCAGTGGTTCCGGCATTCAAGAATAGGCAGAAACAAACATTCAAGTTCAGGAAAACAAAGATGATGTTTTCTTTCCCCTCATTTTTGTTCTACCTAGAACCTCAATAGATTTACCAAAGCCGGACAACACTGGTAGTGACAGATTACTTCTTCAATCTACTGATCCAAACACTAATCTCCTCCAGAAATACTCCCAGAGACATGACTAAAACTGATTTGTCATCTAGCTGGGCTTCCGATAGCCAATTCACATTGACTCATAAAATTAGCCAGCATAGAAGAAAGGGGTAGATGGTAATAGGAGGCTATATAATATATTTACCTAGGACATGTATCCTTCTTTGCTTTTTAGGCAAACGCTTGCCATGACTTGTTCATTATATTCCAAATAGTCCTGGCTCTCCATCTCCCCAACAGATGGTAGAATAAAGTTTTACCTCCAGTGAGGAGGAATACATTTTGTGACTTTTGATAGTTAAATATGATTATAAGGAACTTGGGCCACTTGTAAGCCATGACTTTTACTAATAGGAGGCATTCTAGCATTATCTATCTTTTAGGACATTTTGACATATTGATTTATCTAGTTAATAGGCACAGGGTGCCTTCCTATTTGTGTGTGTCCTCCTCAGATGTTTTATCACACATGTGTTTAACAAAATAAGATGACAGTTTAAACATGCAAGAGAAATATTATTTTATTGTATAATCTTGAATGAGAATGAGACAGACATGCATCTGTGGCATAGGTATAGCCTTTGTAGATAGGCAGGACAAATGAAATTTCTATTCTGAAATTCGTTAAGAATACAAGGAACATAGCTAGTTTGGAGGAAGAGTCAGGAATTTTTAAAGCTCATATCTGATTATCTCAAACATCGTTAGTGATATAGCAGGGCCATCTGCTGAGAATTCTAGGATGATGGAGCAGAAGTTACATTTGAAATATTTATTTAAGCTTACAAAAATAATGAGGCTGAAACATTAAATATTAAAGATGCAAAACTGAAAACACTTTTTCAGAAAATAGCAAAGTCTATAACTATGGAAGAGTAAGAGCCTAGTCTGTACCACAGACTCTCCCATTCAATCATTCAAGAGGCTCCTTACAGTGAGATGACCATGCTTACCTAAAACTTTGTTGTTATTGGTAGTTTTAATTTCCTCTAGGAATGAGTCTTATATTAGAGTTATAATCCTGGATCATATAACACATCCCTAATGTGTTAGTCAAATGGCTTCTCAGGAGAAAGACAAGTGAATTATTGAATGAACTATAGAATCATTGAATAAGGGATTGACAGACCTCCCTCTGCTTCGTTCTACTGAAAACCACCTCAGCTCTTCCATCTTGGTAATTACCCACCAGTTCACTCAGATTCTGTTTCCAAGGATCATCTTTCATTGCACCTCCCTACTTGATCATCTCCATGTATACCAAGAGAGCGTCTGACCTTTGAAAGAAAAAGATGGTTCAAAAGAATGAAGCATAAATCTTTGCTAATCTGCAACTTGCTCTCCTTGTGTCTGTCCCCATGGTGATCCAAAGTGGCCACAAGTCCTAAGGCTTTCTAGGACAAGACTCTGATGCTCCCAGTATATGTGTTTTATATATATGTGTGTGTGGTAATATATAATGTGTGGTATGTATATGTGTGAGATGTATTTACATGAATTATGGATTAGTTTGTTATTGGTATTATCAGTAAGTTTTACAATACTTACAATAAAAGACATTTATTCCTCTCTCATGTCAAGATTCTATTATTTATTATGTGTTATTTGTTATTACAATTTGTGCAATAATTTAAACTGTCAACTCCTCTGACCCCTTCAAGTCCCACAGTTGACTGCATACAGGCAAAATGAAAAGAAGAGAAGAGAAATGTTCACTTCTTCAGCAATATAATGTGTGTGTGTGTGTGTGTGTGTGTGTGTGTGTATTATTTTCTATTTTTTTCAGGGAGTGCTCATCTTATAATCCCCATGTGCATCTGGTAAGGTTAATAAATAAGCTTGCATGTTATGTTACATTTGCCACAGTAACAATAAAGCAGAGGAAGCATTACTATTTAAGAACAGTCAATTTTTTTTGCCATGATCTTCATCTCTAATACACCAGATTCCCTTTCATATAATGCTTATGACTCCAGAAAAGTAAGCTTCAAGTCTTGTCTAAGTCCTGTATTAGAGACAGTCAGCCATGTCCTGATAGCATACAGTATTCTCACATAGGTTGAGAGGTGTTGCCATAGAAACCATAGCGGTCTAAAGTCCAATTCAAGTTTCCTTTGTTGGGGTGAGATATCTGACCCAAAGGTTTAGAGCACATACTGCTTTTTCAGAGGACATGAATTTATTTTCTAGCATCCACAGCAAACATGTCACAAGTGCCTGTAACTCCAGCCCGAGAAAATCCAATAGTCCCTTTTGGCCTCTACAAGCACTTATAGTTAGGTGCACAACATCCCCCCCAACACACACACACACACACACACACACACACACACACCATTTTAGAAAATAAAGTTTCCTCCACTTCTTCTCTGAGGGACCTGCCTGAAGCCCTCAGGACACGGGAACTGAGGAGCAGCCTGGGACAGGATGCTTCTAGTTTCCATCTGCACCCAGAGCAGACCCTGTGCCACAAGCTCTCCATAAACAAATCCCATCTGGAGAGAGCTAGTCTCACAAGAGTGCTGACACACCTGAGGGCACAGGTGAGACCACTACTTCTGCTCAAATTCCCAGCCCAAGAGAAACCCACTCAGAGCCATCACTACACAGGAACCAAGGATGAGCCAGGAGCAGGATCCTTCCAGTTTCCATCTGTGCCCTGGAGCTGCCCTGTGCTACAACTCTCCATATACAAATTCCTCCCAGAGAGAACTGATCTCCCAGGAGTACTGACATACAGGCTGGCAGGAGGGATGAGCCACAGTCAGAGGCAACAAGACCAGCGAACACCAGAGATAATCAGATGGTAAAGGGCAAAGGTCAAGAACATAAACAACAGAAACCAAGGTTACTGGGCATCATCAGAACCCAGTTCTCCCACCAGAGCAAGGCCTGGAAACCTCAACACACCAAAAAAAAAAAAAAAAAAGCAAGACTCTGATTTAAAATCACATCTCATGATGATGATAGAGGACTTTAAGAAAGACATAAATAACTTCCTTAAAGAAATACAGGAGAGAAGAATCGGGCGGCGGCAGCAGTACAGCAGTGGCTGGTCCAGTTGAAGGGCCATCAGCAGTGGAACCAAGGCGACACAGGGCCCAGTTAGACCCTGCGCCCACAACCACTGACCTTCGCTGACCAGTCGGGCGGCAAGCAGCTGCAGTTTTGCAGCGCCTTTCACTGCACGGAAGCCACTTCAGAACTCGACCTCCCACCAGTCAGGAGAGGCTCACCTCCATCTTGGTTTTGGACTCCAGAGACATCGGACAGACTGAGGTACACAAACATAATCCGAGGCCAACACCGCGGGGGTCTGAGCCCGACAGGCGTTGGCCTGCACCCAGGCCCTGGGCTGTTTGGGGGGCCATCGGGGTGCCAACACAGCCAAAAGGTTTTTTGCCCGGGCCTGCGCGCGCGCCACCATTTTGCCTGCAGGATGACAGAGAGCTCTGGCCAGCAGACCCGTAACAGGCATAGCCTGAGGCTAACAAAGCGGGGGTTTAGGCCCCAAAAGGCACAGGACTGACCCCAAGAACTGGGTGGCTTGGTGGGCCATCTGTGAGTCAACCCGCCCAGGAGGTTGTTAGCACAGCAGACTCTCCCGGCCCTTTCGGGGAGCGCGGGCGTACACGCCCGCCATCCTGGTCACCTGGCGGACCCAATTAACAGTCATAGCCCTAGGGGAACTTTGCTCGGACCTTGGCCTCCCAGGCATTTGCCTGGACTCAGGGCCTGGGCGGCCAGGCTAACCTTGTGTGCGCCAGCCCGGTTGGGGGATCAGCTGCCCAGCGGAGTGAGCAGAACACAGGGGAGATCCCGGCAGCATACACCATCGGCGCTCCCTGGGGGTGCACACGGGCTCCATCTGGTCCACAGACACAATCTGGGGCAAGGCCTCAGGCGGGAGCCCTCAGCTCAACTCTCTCCGCTTCCGGATCCAGATCAGCCTCGGTGGCCGCACCACATCTCCAAGTCCTGCAAGAGGCTAGCAGGGCTTCCGGGCGGCCAGCTGGGAGAAGTCGGTGTGCTCCAGTGAATCCAGCAGGCCCCAGCGGGAGCCTTCGGGTGCCTGCTTCGGGATCTGAACAGCCTGGGCAGCAGCACCCTGTCTACAGGCAGTGCAGGGGGTAAGCTGTGCACCAGAGGCCAACGGGGAAGGGGAAGCTTGCACTGGTGAGTCCAGCACTGACAAGACCAAGTAGCACCAGTGAGAACTAGATAGCAAAAGGCAAACGAAGGAACGTCACTAACAGAAATCAAGGCAAAATGGCAACATCTGAACCCAATTCTCCTCTACAAGCATGTCCTGGATACCCCATCACACCAGTAAAACAAGATTTGGATTTAAAATCACTGGTCATGATGCTGGTACAGGAACACATGAAGGACATACTTAAAGAAATTCAGGAGAAAATGGATCAAAAGTTAGAAGCCCTTGCAAGGGAAACAAAAATCATTGAAAGAAATCCAAGAGAATACAAAAGCCAACAATGAGGAAACGCAAAAAACACTTAAAGAAATACAGGAGAACTTTGATCAACAGGCTGAGGTCATGAAAGAGGAAACACAAAAATCTCTTAAAGAATTACAGGAAAGCACAAACAAGCAAGTGAAGGAGCTAAGCAAAACCATCCAAGATCTAAAATCAGAAGTAGAAACAACTAAGAAAACTCAAAGGGAGACAACTTTGGAGATAGAAAGCCTTGGGAAGAAATCAGGGGACAGAGATGCAAATATCAACAACAGAATACAAGAGATAGAAGAAAGAATCTCAGATGCTGAAGATTCCATAGAAACCATAGACTCAACAGTTAAAGAAAATGCAAAATGCAAAAAGCTTGTAACCCAAAATATCCAGGAAATCCAGGACACAATGAGAAGACCAAACCTAAGGATTATAGGCATAGATGAGAGTGAAGATTTACAACTTAAAGGGCCAGCAAATATCTTCAATAAAATTATAGAAGAAAACTTCCCTAACCTAAAGAAAGAGACGCCCATGAATATACAAGAAGCCTACAGAACTCCAAACAGACTGGACCAGAACAGAAATACTTCCCGTCACATAATAATCAAAACACCAAATGTTCTAAACAAAGAAAGAATATTAAAGGCAGTAAGAGAAAAAGGCCAAGTAACATATAAAGGAAGACCTATCAGAATCACAGCAGACTTTTCACCTGAGACTATGAAGGCTAGAAGGTCCTGGGCAGATCTCATGCAGACTCTAAGAGAACACAAATGCCAACCAAAACTACTATATCCAGCAAAACTCTCAATCACCATAGATGGAGAAACTAAGATATTTCATGACAAAACCAAGTTTACCCAATATCTATCCACAAACCCAGCCCTACAAAGGATAATAGGAGGACAACACCAATACAAGGAGGGAAACTTCACCCTGGAAAAAGCAAGATAGTAACCTTTCATCAAACCCAAAAGAAGTTAAGCAATCAAATTTAAAAAATAACGTCAAAAATGATAGGAAGTAACAATCACTATTCCTTAATATCTCTTAACATCAATGGACTTAATGCCCCAATAAAAAGACACAGACTAACTGACTGGATACGTAACAAGGACCCTACATTTTGCTGCTTACAGGAAACACACCTCAGGGTCAAAGACAAACACTACCTTAATGTAAAAGGCTGGAAGACAATTTTACAAGCAAATGGTCTCAAGAAACAAGCTGGAGTAGCCATTTTAATATCAGATAAAATTAACTTTCAACCCAAAGTCATCAAAAGAGACTCTGAGGGACACTTCTTGCTGGTCAAAGGGAAAAATACAACAAGAAGAACTCTCAATCCTGAACATCTATGCTCCAAATGCAAGGGCACCCTCTTTCATAAAAGAAACTTTATTAAAACTCAAAGCACACATTGCATCTAACACAATAATTGTGGGTGACTTCAACACTGCACTTTCCTCAATGGACCGATCAGGAAAACAGAAACTAAACAGGGACACAATGAAACTAATTGAAGCTTTGGACCAATTAGATTTAACAGATATATATAGAACATTCCATCCTAAAACAAAAGAATATACCTTTTTCTCAGCACCTCATGGTACCTTCTCCAAAATCGACCATATAATTGGTCACAAGACAGACCTCAACAAATATAAGAAGATCGAACTAATCCCATGCCTCCTATCTGATCACTATGGAGTAAAAGTGGTCTTCAATAGCAACAGAAACAACAGAAAACCCACATACACGTGGAAACTGAACAATACTCTACTCAATGATACCTTGGTCAAGGAAGAAATAAAGAAAGAATTTAAGACTTTAGAACACAATGAAAATGAAAACACAGCATACCCAAATCTATGGGACACAATGAAAGCAGTGCTAAGAGGAAAACTCAGCCCTGAGTGCCTCCAAAAAGAAAATGGAGAGAGCATACATTACCAGATTAATGGCACACCTGAAAGCCCTGGAACAAAAAAAGCTATTTCACCCAGGAGGAGTAGAAGGCAGGAAATCATCAAACTCAGGGCCGAAATCAATCAAGTAGAAACAAAGAGAACCATACAAAAAATCAATAAAACCAGGAGCTGGTTCTTTGAGAAAATCAACAAGATAGATAAACCCTTAGCCAGACTGACCAAAGGGCACAGAGAAAGTATCCAAATTAACAAACTTAGAAATGAAAAGGGAGATATAATAACGGAAACTGAGGAAATCCAAAAAATCATCAGATCCTACTACAAGAGCCTGTACTCAACACAACTGGAGAATCTGGAGGAAATGGACAATTTCCTTGACAGATACCAAATACCAAAATTAAATCAGGACCAAATAGACCATCTAAACAGTCCCATAATGCCTAAAGAAATAGAAGGAGTCATAGAAAGTCTTCCAACCAAAAAAAGCACAGGACCAGATGGTTTCAGTGCAGAATTCTATCAGACCTTCAAAGAAGAGTTAACACCAATACTCTTCAAACTATTCCACAAAATAGAAACAGAAGGAACACTACCCAATTCCTTCTACGAAGCCACAATTACGCTGATACCAAAGCCACACAAAGATCCAACAAAGAAAGAGAACTTCAGACCAATTTCCCTTATGAACATCGATGCAAAAATACTCAATAAAATTCTTGCCAACCGAATCCAAGAACACATCAAAATGATCATCCACCATGATCAAGTAGGCTTTATCCCGGGAATGCAGGGTTGGTTCAATATACGGAAATCCATCAATACAATCCACTACATAAACAAACTCAAAGAACAAAACCACATGGTCATTTCATTGGATGCTGAAAAAGCATTTGACAAAATTCAGCATCCCTTCATGCTTAAAGTCTTGGAGAGAACAGGAATTCAAGGCCCATACCTAAACATAGTAAAAGCAATATACAGCAAATCGGTAGCCAGCATCAAACTAAATGGAGAGAAACTTGAAGCAATCCCACTGAAATCAGGGACCAGACAAGGCTGCCCCCTTTCTCCTTATCTTTTCAATATTGTACTTGAGGTACTAGCTCGGGCAATTCGACAACATAAGGAGATCAAAGGGATACAAATTGGAAAGGAAGAAGTCAAACTATCTTTATTTGCACATGACATGATAGTCTACCTAAGTGACCCAAAAAACTCCACTAGAGAACTCCTACAGCTGACAAACAACTTCAGCAAAGTGGCAGGTTATAAAATCAACACAAGTAAATCAGTGGCCTTCCTATACTCAAAGGATAAGCAGGCTGAGAAAGAAATTAGGGAAATGACCCCCTTCACAATAGCCACAAACAATATAAAGTATCTTGGGGTGACTCTTACCAAACATGTGAAAGATCTTTATGACAAGAACTTTAAGACTCTGAAGAAGGAAATGGAGAAGACCTCAAAAAATGGGAAAACCTCCCATGCTCATGGATCGGCAGGATCAATATAGTTAAAATGGCCATTTTGCCAAAAGCAATATACAGATTCAATGCAATACCCATCAAAATCCCAACTCAATTCTTCACAGAGTTACAAAGAGCAATTACTGGAACAACAAAAAACCCAGGATAGCTAAAACTATTCTCAGCAACAAAAGAAAATCTGGGGGAATCAGTATCCCTGACCTCAAGCAATACTACAGAGCAATAGTGTTAAAAACTGCATGGTATTGGTACAGTGACAGGCAGGAGGATCAATGGAACAGGATTGAAGATCCAGAAATGAACCCACACACCTATGGCCACTTGATCCTCGACAAAGAGGCTGAAAACATCCAATGGAAAAAAGATAGCCTTTTCAACAAATGGTGCTGGTTCAACTGGAGGTCAGCATGCAGAAGAATGCGAATGATCCATCCTTGTCTCCTTGTACTAAGCTCAAATCCAAATGGATCAAGGACCTCCACATAAAGCCAGACACTCTGAAGCTAATAGAAAAGAAACTGGGGAAGACCCTTGAGGACATCGGTACAGGGAGAAAGTTTCTGAACAGAACACCAATAGCGTATGCTCTAAGAGCAAGAATTGACAAATGGGACCTCATAAAATTACAATGTTTCTGTAAGGCAAAGGACACCATCAAGAGGACAAATCGGCAACCAACAAATTGGGAAAAGATCTTCACCAATCCTACATCAGATAGAGGGCTAATACCCAATATATATAAAGAACTCAAGAAGTTAGACTCCAGAAAACCGAACAACCCTATTAAAAAATGGGGTACAGAGTTAAACAAAGAATTCTCACCTGAAGAACTTCGGATGGCGGAGAAGCATCTTAAAAAATGCTCAACTTCATTAGTCGTTAGGGAAATGCAAATCAAAACAACCCTAAGATTTCATCTTACACCAGTCAGAATGGCTAAGATTAAAAATTCAGAAGACAGCAGGTGTTGGAGAGGGTGTGGAGAAAGAGGAACACTCCTCCACTGCTGGTGGGGTTGCAAATTGGTACAACCACTCTGGAAATCAGTCTGGCGGTTCCTCCGAAAACTGGGCACCTCACTTCCAGAAGATCCTGCTATACCACTCGTGGGCATATACCCAGAGGATTCCCCACCATGTAATAAGGATACATGTTCTACTATGTTCATAGCAGCCCTATTTATAATTTCCAGATGCTGGAAAGAACCCAGGTATCCCTCAACAGAAGAGTGGAGGCAAAAAATGTGGTATATCTACACAATGGAGTACTATTCAGCCATTAGAAACAATGAATTCATGAAATTCTTAGGCAAATGGATGGAGCTAGAGAACATCATACTAAGTGAGGTAACCCAGACTCAAAAGGTGAATCATGGTATGCACTCACTAATAAGTGGTTATTAACCTAGAAAACTGGAATACCCAAATCATAATCCACACATCAAATGAGGTACAAGAAGAAAGGAGGAGTGGCCCCTGGTTCTGGAAAGACTCAGTGAAGCAGTATTCGGCAAAACCAGAACGGGGAAGTGGGAAGGGGTGGGTGGGAGGACAGGGGAAGAGAAGGGGGCTTATGGGACTTTCGGGGAGTGGGGGGCTAGAAAAGGGGAAATCATTTGAAATGTAAATAAATTATATCGAATAAAAAAATTTAAAAAAAGAAAGAAAAGAAAAAAGAAATACAGGAGAACAAAGGCAAACAACTAGAAGTCCTTAAAGAGGAAACACAAAAATTCCTTAAAGAATTACAGGAAACCAAACAGGTGAAGGAATTGAACAAAACCATCCAGAATCTAAAAATGGAAATAGAAACAATATAGAAATCACAAAGGGAGACAACCCTGGAGATAGAAAACCTAGGAAAGAGATCAGGAGTCATAGATGCAAGCATCACCAATAGAATACAAGAGATTCTCAGGTGCAGAAGATACCATTGTCACAACACTCAAAGAAAATGCAAAATGCAAAAAGGTCCTAACCCAAAACATCGGGGAAATCAAGGACACAAGACCAAACCTAAGGATAATAGGCAAAGAGAGCAAAGATTCCCAATTAAAGGGCCAGTAAATATCTTCAACAAAATTATAGAAGAAAATTTCTCTAACCTAAAGAAAGAAATGTTCATAAATATAAAAGAAGTCTACAGAACTCCAAATAGATTGGACCAGAAAAGAAATTCCTCCTGTCACATGATAGTCAAAACACCAAATGCACAAAACAAAGAATGAATATTAAAAGCAGTAAGAGAAAAAGGTCAAATGACATATAAAGGCTGACCTATCAAAATTATACCAGACTTCTCACCAGAGACCATGAAAGCTAGAAGATTCTGGGCAGATGTCATACAGACCCTAAAAGAACACAAATGCCAACCCTGGCTACTATACCCAGCAAAACTCCATAAATGGAGAAACCAAGATATTCCATGACAAAACCAAATTTACACTATATCTTTCAACAAATCCAGGCCTACAAAGGATAGTAGATGAAAAGATCCAGTAACTGAGAGGGAAACTACACCCTAGAAAAAGCAAGAAAATAATCTTTTTTCAACAAACCGAAAAGAAGATAGCCACACTAGCAGAATTCCACTTTTAAAAACCAAAATAATAGGAAACAAAAATCACTATTCTTTAAAATCTCTCAACATCAATGGATTCAATTCCTCAATAAAAAGACCTAGACTAACAGACTGGATATATAAACAGGACCAAGCATTTTGCTACATACAGGAAACGCATCTCAATGACAAAGACAGACATTACCTCAGAGTAAAGGGATGAAAAACAATTTTCCAAGTAAATGGTCACAAGAAACAATCTGGAGTGCCCCTTCTAATATAGAATAAAATCAACTTTCAACCAAAAGTTATCAAAAAAGATAAGGAAAGACACTTCATACTCATCAAAGGAAAAATCTACTAAGATGAAATCTCAATCCTGAACGTCTATGCTCCAAATGCAAGGGAACCCACATTCATAAAAGAAACTTTACTAAAGCTCAAAGCACACATTGCACTTCACACAATAATAGTGATAGACTTCAACTCCCCACTCTCATCAATAGACAGATCATGGAAACAGAAACTAAATAGAGACACAGTGAAACTAGCAGAACTTATGAACCAAAGTGGATTTAACAGATATCTACAGAACATTTCATCCTAAAACAAAAGAATATACCTTCTTCTCAGCACCTCATGGTACCATCTCCAAAACTGACCATATATTCAGTAATAAAACAGACTTCAACAAATACAAGAAGATTGAAATAATCCCATGCATCCTATCAGATCACCAAAGACTAAGACTGGTTTACAATAACAACAACAAAAAAAAAAAAACAGAAAGCCCACATACACATGGAAGCTGAACAATGCCAATGCTCTATGCAATGTTAACTTGGTCAAGTAAGAAATAGAGAAAGAAATTAAAGACTTTGTAAAATTTAATAAAAATGAAGGCACAACATACTCAAACTTATGGGACACAAGGAAAACAGTGTTAAGTGGAAAACTCATAGCTCTGTGTGCCTCCAAAAAGAATAGAGAGAGCATAGACTAGCAGCTTGACAGCACATCTAAAAGCTCTAGATGTGCTAAAAAGAAGCAAATACACCCAAGAAGAGTAGATGGCTGAACCAACTATCTACTCAGGCTGAAATCAACAAAGTAGAAAAAAGAGAACTATACAAAGAATCAACAAAACCAGGAGCAGATTTTTGGAGAAAATTAAGAAGACAGATAAACCCTTAGCCAGACTAACCAGAGTGCACAGAGACAGTATCCAAATTAGTAAAATCAGAAATGAAAAGGAAGATATAACAACGGAAGCAGCAGAAATTCAAAAAATCATCAGATCCTACTACAAAAGCTTGTACTCAACAAAATTGGAAAATCAGGATGAAATGGACAATTTTCTGGATGCATACCAGGTGCCATAGCTAAACAGATAAACAATCTAAACAGTCCCACAACCCCCCCAAAAATAAAAACAGTCATTAATAATCTCCCAACCAAAAAATGTCCAGGACCAGATAGATTAAATGCAGAGTTCTATCAGACCTTAAAAAAAGACCTAATGCAAATTCTCCTCAAACCATTTCGCAAAATAAAAGAAGAAGAAATGACAGTGCCCTCGCTGCCACAGAACCAAGTATGAAGTAATGGGCTTAAGCCTGGGGGATTAACAAAAAACACAGACACAGGTCATTGTGTAAGGAGAATGTCAAAGCTTTACTGAGAGACCAGCAATATACATACTAGAAGCCAGGGAAGGGAACAGGAAAAACAATTATTCCCATAGGTCAGGCACCTGGGAAGTTCCTACCACACAGAGCAGAAAGGCAGGAATCAAGCTAAGCCACAGGATGTTTTGCTCTCAAGAAACCTGTGCAAACAGCTCAGCTGGGGGCATTGAGCCAAGTTCATTGTTCCCAACAAAGGAACACTACCCAATTCTTTCTATGAAGCCACAGGTACACTGATACTAAAACCACACAAAGGCCCAACAAAGAAAGAGAACATCAGACCAATTTCCCTTATGAATATCAATGCAAAAATACTCAATAAAATGCTCACAAACTGAATCCAAGAACACATCAAAACAATCATCTATCATGATCAAGTAGACTTTATCCCAAGAATTCAGGGATGGCTCAATATACAGAAATCCATCAATGTAATCCACTATATAAACAAACTCAAAGAAAAAAAACACATGATCACCTCATTAGATGCTAAGAAAGCCTTTGACAAAATTCAACACCACTTTATGGTAACAGTCTTAGAAAGATCAGGAATTCAAGGCCCATATGTAAACATAGTAAAAGCAATATACAGCAAACTAGTAGTCAACATCAAAATAATGGAGAGAAACTTGAAGCAATCCTATTCACATTTACACTAGAACACTATTCTGCTATTAAAAACAATGACTTCATGAAATTTGTAGCCAAATGCATGTATCTAGAAAATATCATCTTAAGTGAGGTAACTCAGTCACAAAAGAACACACATGGCATATACTCACTGATAAGTGGATATTATACAACCCACAGACAACATGAACTTCAAGAGGAAGGAAGACCAAATAAAGGGAAGTAGAGGGTGGGAGGGACTTTGGAGGAAGAGAGGATAGAAAGGAGAAAAAGAGGGGAAGAATCAGGTATAGGAGCAGGTGGAGATGCACAGAGGCTCAGGAAATTGAACAGAGGTGTATGGCAATGGGGGATGGGGAGCTGGGGGTAGCAACCAGAAAGTCCCAGATTCCAGGAAAGCAAGAGCCTCCAAGGACCCCACAAGGATGACATTAGATGAAATACCCCACAAAGAGAAGGGAGAACCTCTTTGAGGGATGGGGCCAACCACCCATCTCCAAAATTTTAACCCGGAATTGCTCCTGTCTGAAGGAAATGCAGGGACAAAGAGTGGAGCAGACTGAAAGAAAGGCCATCCAGAGACTGCCCCCTCTAGAGATCCATCCCACTGCAGACACCAAACCCAGATACCACTGATGACAAGAAGTTCTTGCTGACAGGCACCTGAAACAGCTGTCTCCTAAGAGGCTCTGCCAGATACAGACCAATACTGATGGGGATGCTCGCAGTATAGGATGCCCACCTATACTGGGACCCCAATGGAGGAGTTAGGGGGAGGACTGAAGGAGCTGAAGGGGCCTTATTTGGTATCAGTTGGAGGGGAGGCCCTTGGTCCTGTGAAAGCTTGATGCCCAATTGTATAGAAATGCTAGGTCAGTAAGGCAGGAGTGGGTGGGTGGGTAGGTCGGGCAGCATAAAAGCAGAGTAAGGGGGTATGGGATAGGGGATTTGCAGAGAGGAAACCAGGAAAGGAGATAACAATTGAATGTAAATAAATAAAATATGCAATTGAAAAAGTAAAGTTTCTTTTATAGAAAGAGAACAGTGGATGATTCTTAGGCACCATGGTCCATAGCAAAATGAATCTGTACTAGGCCAAGCATGATATAATCATGACAGAACCCAGGAGGTTACAACAAGAGAATTGCAAGTTCAGGACCACCCTGGACTATATTATGAGTTCAAGGCCAACAACATAGTAAGAACTTACGTCCACTGCCATAATAACAGAATAAAAAAATAGAAAAAGAAAAGGAGGAATACACCCACAACTCCAGCAGAAGCCTCCTGCTATAACAGAGTCCATGATGGCTGCCAGAATTTCAAGTATACTGTGCAGCTGCAGACTGTTCCTACTCTCCCAGTACCCACAACTGCCCCTCCCCCCTCAACACCATATCCCTGCCCACAACTCCAGCCATCAGAAGTCCAGCCCCGAACATGGGGGAGTCCCTCTTCTCAACTTCAGGACACTCAGGCCAGAAGACTAGAGATCCTTAGACTAAAAATCTAAGGATCAAAATACCCATCCAGAAAACCTGTCCAGGATGATTCTATGTATAGGTGAGAAATGAGCACCTATACATAGAATCATCCAAAACCCAGGTGCCTTTATGCCAGAGTAGGAACACAACCAACAGCCAGGGCAATAGGTTACCACCAGAGCCCAGCTATATTACTACAAACAAGACCTGAATATGCTAACACAGCTGAAGCACAAGTAAAGCACAAAACCACTTCATAAAGATGATAGAGAAAATTAATAAATCCCTTAAGTAAATCAAGTAAAAAACCAAAAACATGAAGTAAACGAGTGATTCACTTAAGGAAAGCTAAGAAAGCCAAGAAATGAATAAACAAAGAGTTGAAGGAAATGAAAATTGCCCAAGGCCTGAAAATGGAAGTAGAAACAATAAAAAAAACAAAAACTGAAGAAATTCTGAAAATGGAAAGTCTAGTTAAGCAAACAAGAACTACTTTTTTTTTTTTATTTTTGTTCGATATATTCTTTATTTTTTTTAAATTTTTTTTATTCGATATAATTTATTTACATTTCAAATGATTTCCCCTTTTCTAGCCCCCTACTCCCCGACAGTCCCGTAAGCCCCCTTCTCTTCCCCTGTCCTCCCACCCACCCCTTCCCACTTCCCCGTTCTGGTTTTGTCGAATACTGCTTCACTGAGTCTTTCCAGAACCAGGGGCCACTCCTCCTTTCTTCTTGTATCTCATTTGATGTGTGGATTATGTTTTGGGTATTCCAGTTTTCTAGGTTAATATCCACTTATTAGTGAGTGCATACCATGATTCACCTTTTGAGTCTGGGTTACCTCACTTAGTATGATGTTCTCTAGCTCCATCCATTTGCCTAAGAATTTCATGAATTCATTGTTTCTAATGGCTGAATAGTACTCCATTGTGTAGATATACCACATTTTTTGCATCCACTCTTCTGTTGAGGGATACCTGGGTTCTTTCCAGCATCTGGCAATTATAAATAGGGCTGCTATGAACATAGTAGAGCATGTATCCTTATTACATGGTGGGGAATCCTCTGGGTAATATGCCCAGGAGTGGTATAGCAGGATCTTCTGGAAGTGAGGTGCCCAGTTTTCGGAGGAACCGCCAGACTGATTTCCAGAGTGGTTGTACCAATTTGCAACCCCACCAGCAGTGGAGGAGTGTTCCTCTTTCTCCACACCCTCTCCAACACCTGCTGTCTCCTGAATTTTTAATCTTAGCCATTCTGACTGGTGTAAGATGAAATCTTAGGGTTGTTTTGATTTGCATTTCCCTAATGACTAATGAAGTTGAGCATTTTTTAAGATGCTTCTCCGCCATCCGAAGTTCTTCAGGTGAGAATTCTTTGTTTAACTCTGTACCCCATTTTTTAATAGGGTTGTTTGGTTTTCTGGAGTCTAACTTCTTGACTTCTTTATATATATTGGATATTAGCCCTCTATCTGATGTAGGATTGGTGAAGATCTTTTCCCAATTTGTTGGTTGCGGATTTGTCCTCTTGATGGTGTCCTTTGCCGTACAGAAACTTTGTAATTTTATGAGTCCCATTTGTCAATTTTTGATCTTAGAGCATATGCTATTGGTGTTCTGTTCAGAAACTTTCTCCCTGTACCGATGTCCTCAAGGGTCTTCCCCAGTTTCTTTTCTATTAGCTTCAGAGTGCCTGGCTTTATGTGGAGGTCCTTGATCCATTTGGATTTGAGCTTAGTACAAGGAGACAAGGATGGATCAATTCGCATTCTTCTGCATGCTGACCTCCAGTTGAACCAGCACTGTTAGGCTTCTGTTAGGCAAAGGGCACAGCCAAAACAACTAAATGACAGCCTACAGAATGGAAAAAGACGTTCACCAACTTTACATCTGATAGAGGCCTAACATACAAAATACATAAAGAACTCAAGAAACTAGATATAACAAACCAAACAATCCAATAAAAATATGGGGTACAGGTCTAAACAGAAAATTCACAATAGAAGAATCCAAAATGACTGACAATCACTTAAAGAAATGTTCAACCTCCTTAGCCATCAGGGAAATATAAATCAAAACAACTCAAGAGTCCATCTAACCCCTGCCAGAATGGCTACAAAAACACTAGTTACAACTCATGCCAGTGCAAGAATGCGGGACAAGGAGAACACTCATCCATGGCTGGAGAGAGTGCAAAATTGTACACTCAATAAATGTGGCAGTTCCTCATCAAACTGGGAATCGGTCTACCTCAAGACCCAGCTATAGCACTCTTATGCATATATCCAAAAGACACTAGTTCAACTATGTTCATAATGGCTTTATTTGTAATAGCCAGGAACTGGAAAAAAATCAATATGTCCCTCACTGGAAGAACAAATAAAGAAAATGTGGTACATTTACACATTGGAATATTACTCAGCTGTTAGGAAAAATAACATCGTAAAATTTGCAGGCAAGTATATGAAACATGGTATGTACTCAGATATAAAAGGATATTAGTCAATAACAATAATCACAGTCTAATCTACAGATTCAGAAAGGCTAAGTAACAAGGAGGGCTCTGAGGAGCACGTGTGTCTCCCTGTAAAGGGGAAATAGACTAGATTATAAGGGCAGACTGTGATTGGGTGAGGATGTAAACTGGAGGGATTAGGCAGGGCAGGGAGGGCAGGAAGGAGAGAGTACAGGGAGAAACAACTAACTGGAAAGGGGGCCATTCTGGGAGAGATGTGGAAACCCAGTTCAGTAGAAACTGCCTGGAACCTATGAAGGTGACCCTACTGAGGAGTCCTCGTAATGGAGAGTACTGAGCCTGAATCAGTCATCTTCCATAACCTAGTGAGGCTCCCTCAGTGGGGGGACCAAGATACCAACCCAGCCACAAAACCTTCAACACACCCGTACTGCCTGCAAGATGTGTTGGGGCAATGGTGCCTCAGAGCTTGGGACAAAGGCCAATCTATTGGTCTATCTTGAGTCTCAAGCCACAAAGAAGGCTTGGCTCTCCCTGGAAGGCCAGGATCCAGAGGCTGAATGGCTCAGAGACCTAGGCTAGAACCAAATGGGGCTGACAAGAAAAAAGTAATAAATCAATAAAATGAATCTTAATAATCTGCTTGGTGCCTAGTCCAATCGCCATTGGAGTGGCTTCCTCCAGCCACTCATGGGAGCAGATGCAGAGACCCACAGACAGACAATAGATGGAACTTGGAGAACCAGGCAGAAAACTGGCAAGGAACATTATAGAAGCTAGAGGAGTGGAAGACAGACCACAGAACTGACTATGTACAGCTCATAGGGACCCACAAAGACTGGAGTCGCCATCACAGAGCCTTCATGGGTCTACACTTGATCCTCTACATTCATGCTGTGGTTGTTTAGCTTTGGGGATTTGTGAGACTCCAAACCGTGGGAGAAGGAGTATCTCTAACACCTTTGCCTGCTTGTGGGACTCTTTTCCTCCTACTGGGTTGCTTTGTCCAGCCTTGATATGAGGATTTAGGCCTAGTCTTAGTTTTTCTGTGTTCAGTTGATATCTCTGGGAGGTCTGCTCTTTTCTAAAGGAAATCAGAGGAGCAGTGGATCTGGGGGAGAGGGAAAGGGGAGGCCTGGGAGGATTGGAGAGCAGGCAGGCTGCAGTCTGGATGTATTATATGAGAGAAGAATGAATGAATGAGTGAATGAATGAATGAATGAATGAATAAATAAATAAATAAATAAATAAATAAATAAATAAATAATAAAAGATGGAGGGGTAAAGACACTTTGACAAAACGAAGGAGTCAGGATTTTTAAAAGTTCATGTCTGACTGTTACTAATGCTGTGATATACTTAGAGACAGGAGCCTGGCAGGGCTGTCCTCTTCCATGAGGCCCTACCAGCAGCTGACTGAGAGAGAAGCAGATACTTACACCCAACCACTGAACTGTAAGTCAGGGACCCCTAAGGTTGCATTAGGGGAAGGATTGAAGAAACTGAAGGGGAGAGTGACCTCACAGGAAGATCATCAGTCTCAACTAACCCAGACCTCAGGGAGCTCCAGACACTGAGCCACCAACCAAAAGCACACATGGGCCAATCCGAGGCCCCTGGCACATATATGTCAGAGCTCTGCCTGGTCAGGTCTCAGTGGGAGAAGATGTGTTTAATCTTCCAGGGACTTAAGGCCCCAGGAAAGAAGGAGGTCTGGTGGGGGAAGCACCCTCTCAGAGGCAAGAGGCAGGAGGTGTGGAAGGAGAAACTGTGGGAGAGGGGATCAAGATGGGCAGGGGGGCAATGACTAGAGAGTAAATTTAAAAAAAAAGTTCATGTCTACTGTTCTGAAGAACCATTGTTAATATAGCAGGGCTATCCACTGAAAATTCTAATACAGTGGAGTAAAGACAAGGAAAGAAGGAAGGAAGGAAAGAGGGAAGGAAGGAAGGAAAGAAGGGAGGAAGGAAAAGAAAGAAAAAAGAGAGAAAGAAAGAAAGAAAGAAAGAAAGAAAGAAAGAAAGAAAGAAAGAAAGAAAGAAAGAAAGAAAGAAAGAAAGAAAGAAAGAAAGAAAGAAAGAAAGGAAGGAAGGAAGGAAAGAAGGAAGGAAGGAAGGAAGGAAGGAAGGAGGGAGGGAAGGAGGGAAGAAAGGAAGAAAGAAAGGAAGGAAGGAAGGAAGAAAAGAAAGGAAAGGAAGGAAAGAAAGGAAGAAAGAAAAAGAAAGAAAGAAAGAAAGACAGACAGACAGACAGACAGACAGACAGAAAGAAAAAAAAGAAAGAAAGAAAGAAAGAAAGAAAGAAAGAAAGAAAGAAAGAAAGAAAGAAAGAAAGAAAGAAAGAAAGAAAGAAAGGAAGGAAGGAAGGAAGGAAGGAAGGAAGGAAGGAAGGAAGGAGGGAGAGGGGGAAGGGGAGGAAGGAAGGAAGGGAGGGAGGGAGGGAGGAAGGAAGAAAAGATAGAAATACTAGTAAGAAGAATAAATATTCTTCAGCCAGACAGTGTTGGCCTTTCCTTGCTTTGACTAATTCTGCTTTCTCTGAGGGTCTCCTCCATATCTCCTGGCTATGTTTACTAGGAACCTGTGACATTTTATCACGCCTCACTTAATTAACCTCATGGCTTTCCTGCACTTACAGCATTCGCAGGCTTCCCAGTGGATCCTTTGAGGCCAGATGTTTAAACCTTAGAAGTGAATGGGAAGGAAATACTTTCAACATGTTCTCTCCTGTGGGAGTAGGGAGTAAAGTTACTGTTTAACTGAGATGTCCAATGAGTATGTGTTCTATTTTACCCATTAGATTTTTGGGGGGTTTTGTTTGTTTGTTTGTTCTGTTCTGTTCTGTTCTGTTCTGTTCTGTTCTGTTCTGTTCTGTTTTGTTTTGTTTTGTTTTGTATCTACAGTTGAAAATTACTGGCTTTATCCAATCCTAAGTCTTCAGATTTCAGAATTCTAAAATGTATATATTAGTTTGCTTATGATTTTGGTTCAGTCATTCAGTCTCTAACTCTAATATAAGTTCATGTCTAAAATTGCCTGCACTTTGAGGCATTTGCTCAAAAATTATAACTTTTGGCGGGCAGTAGGCTTTGGCTCTGGGCCATCACTCCAGTCTAACTCTCTAGTCTCTGTGCCAGAGGAAAAGAGGGTTGGAGCAGGAGGGAGAGAAAGAGAAAGAGAAAGAGAAAGAGAAAGAGAAAGAGAAAGACAAAGACAAAGACAAAGACAAAGACAAAGACAAAGACAAAGACAAAGACAAAGACAAAGACAAGACAAAGACAAAGACAAAGACAAAGAGACAGAGACACGGAGACACGGAGACACGGAGACACGGAGACACGGAGACACGGAGACACGGAGACACAGAGACACACAGAGAAATAGAGACAGAAAGAGACTGAGACAGAGACTGATTTCTGTTTGTTTTCTCCTGGTAAAGAGCTATTAAATTGTGTTACAGGCCCACCTAAGTAAGGCAAGATTATCTCCCTGTCTCAAGATCTTGCTTCAAAACACGAGCAACAAAAGGCTATTCTCTAGAAAATGTAATATTTTCAGCTTCTAGAAATGAAATCTTGAAAATTTCAGGGTCATGATTCCCCCAACCAGTCATAGAGGAGAGAATTCATAATATCTATTACTGCAATATAGATATTATATAAATTTGCAACTATGATGGAATGAATAGGTATATTGCATTGCATGTGTGAGATTTGTGCTTCTGTGTGCAGATGATGTATACATATACTGTGTGCACAGTTAATGTCTATATGAAAAATATATGTGGTTTAATGTATGTATATAATGTGTAAGTAAGAGTTTTCAAAGTCTGATTTTACTATTTCTTTGATTTCCATCATGATGAATATTTAATAAAAAAAATACAAAATCCAGATTTAGCAACAAGCAAAACAAGTTAAAATATTGGAAAGAAAAAAGGGCTTTCAAGTCATAAAGGGCCCAGTCTACTACCTTTATAAATTAAACTCAATTTTCTATTCTCTTCCGTTGTAGAGGTTTTTTTCTATCCCACTGTGTTAAGGGCTTTGGAGAGCTTATCAGGCAAAATTGACCCCTTCTCACCGAAACCTCTTAGTGTTAGGAGTTTCCAGAACTAAATTCTGAGTTATTTCCTTGAATATAACAGCTAGTGTCATTTGAGCATTGTGGTTGTCTTATAAAGATACACAATGTAAAGTTGTGGGGGTGGGACTCAGAAGAGGGGGTGGGGAAAGCATCTGCTCCTTTGTATCTACTTTGGTAAAGCAAACAAAAGCCCCAGATTTTCATATGCATGAGCTCTTCTTTGTTGTAATATCTTGTCAAATAAATTGAGTATTTAATGTGCAGTATGTTTCCAGATGCCCTTCAAAACCTTAACTATCAAGAAGACCCAGTATCCAAGGGCTCTACACACTCAATTTCACGAACCAATAAACACAGCTTTTGCATTAATTACCATTTTCAGCTCCTCAGAAAGAGTGACAAGAGTTATCAGGAAGATGCTCATTATTGTCAGGCTTTATCTGATGGAAACAAATTTCTTGTTCTTCATAAACTTAAGACTCCCCAAAGAGAACAGGTTATCAGCTGAGGGAATGTGTCTGCCTGCTTCCAGAGAGCTCCTCAAACATTTTGTCAGCAATGCTGGGCTAGCGGTTAAGTGTCTCCTTTGTGCAGCCTGCCTTCCGTTGGCTGCTTAGATCAACAGAACGTGAGCATTTCTGGTTCTGCCCTTGACACTCGGCCCACGTGCCCTGGTCCACCAATGGAAGATTCAGATGAACATCCATCTCATTCCCATTAAACCAGAGTCTCTCCTAAGCCAAATGATGCGGCGTGAAGATGAAGGTTCTCTGCAGCTGAGTCGAGTGCATGGTCAGAGCTGAAAGCACAAAGGATGAAGTTCTTGGGTGTTGAGACTCCGGAGCTGCACTAATTCCTTCCTTTCAAACTCTAGGCTGCTCAACCATTTCTTTAATCTAGTCAGCTTCCCCCAAAATCTTCCTGATGAATTCTGTTTTCAGGTTGGAAGAATTGGTTTCTGTTCTTTTCATCCTAAAAAAATATATATCAAATTAATATTTCCTTTGAGATGTAGCTATGAAATCACAAAGATAGTTAATTATATTTCAGCACATTGTTGAAGATGAATTCTAAATCCTCCTGGAGAAAACCATCAACCTTTGTAGAGGACATGACACCCACCCTCCTCGTTCTTTCTTTGTGAGATCTAAATTATGAAAAGGATATTCAAGGGACCTTAGCACTTATTATATTCTACCCCAAAATTTGACATGCCAAAGTGCAGTGGCTGTTTGGGATGGCTGGCAGAAGGCAAAATGAGAAGAGAGAACAGGATTAGGGACCCTGTGTTTCAACAAGCTTCTCCTGAGTCCCACCAGGCACCTGATTCATAGATGAGTCCCTAGACTGTGGACTTTGCACCCTAGTAACTTCCGTGCCTTCTAGTTAACTCAGCTGAAGGGTCCTTGAGAGTATGAACTGGAGTTCAGTAGTACAGGCATCCATTCCTAGGAGCATCCTTCTCTAGGAACATCTTTCTCTTCTCTTCTTCTCTTCTCTTGTGCTCTGTCTCAGGGTCAGTTGTAGAAACAAGCTATTCTGCATCTTGAAGTTTTCCTTATTTCCCATCAGACAACTCCTTCTTCTTTTCATTTCTTCTTACAGTTTATGAAATGTGTACTAAAACTCCTTTTCAAATTCCTATGTAATTTTTAATCTACCATCGGCCCACAACTGGCTCATAAAGTCGGTGTCCCCATTTCAGAGCCGTTAACAGCAAGCCTGTGTGAGACTACAGAGACTCCGTGAGGACCTTGACATCCTCACAGCCTGTCGTGTCCTATAGCAGGAATTATTTTTTTAAAAAAATCCACCCCTGCCCCACCATACCTCAACTCTCCTGCCCCACCATACCTCAGTACCAAGTCCGGAGGGGTCCCAGCACGGTTCTCACCACTGTCTCTGAGCTAATCTCTCCCAGCTAGTTCCCACAGCATCTCAGCTGTGTTTCCTCTCCGCCATAGACCCTGTAAATGGCCCATCCAAGTTTTAGTAACCATGAGCCAATTCTCCGCCATCGGCAGACCCACATTATAGTGACCAAGTAAATCAAAACGTTTAATGTTTATTAGTTAACCAATTGTTAACCAATTTATGTATATTAAACTCACAATTACAAGATGTCAATTTATAATGATAAAAGTCTTATCCTAATTTCTAACCTTAGATAATCTGATGTCTGATTCCATCTTGAGGCTTCAAACTCTCACGTGCCTCTCACACATGCCTCTCTCTCTCTCTCTCTCTCTCTCTCTCTCTCTCTCCACCCCCTCCCCTGCGCTCTCACTGCCTCAATCCCTCAATCTCATTGGATAGGAAATATCATGTAACAGTGTCCCCTGAGGCAGTCAACAGTTTAACAGAGCAATTGTTTTCTTGGGTTTTTGTTTGTTTGCTTGTTTTGGTTTTTGGTTTTTGGTTTTGCTTTTTTGGGTTTTTGTTTTGTTTTGTTTTTGAGACAGGGTTCCTCTGTGTAGCCCTGGTTGTCCTAGAACTCACTCTGTAGACCAGGCTGGCCTCTAACTCAGAAATCTGCCTGCCTCTGCCTCCCAAGTGCTGGGATTACAGGCGTGAGCCCAACTGCCCGGCCAGAACAATTGTTAATATAGCATTTTAGACTTAATGTTCTTTAGACCACTGTTACTCTACAGGCTACCAGTTTGCAGAGTTTTTATGACTTGTACAGGGTGTGGTAGGTACCAGTCTATGAAATGTTTTGACTGTGGTTTGCCCACAGGAGTTTCATGTGTTAGAGTCTTCATCTTCATGATGTTAAGAGATATGAGTTAAGCACAAGTGAACTCAGCAGCTTCTGCTGTTCTGTGAAGCAGGTGCAGAAAACCCTTATCAGCCTGCATATAAGAAGAGATTTTGAAGTGGTATAATTATCCTCCAGAATCTAGACATGCCAAAAATGCATATGAGCTAAAGCAGCCTTACCTAGCTCTAAAAACAGGCACATCCATGGAGGCATCACAAATGATTTTGCGTTTCCTTTACGACTAGGGCCTACCCAGATGTGGGTCAGGGAAACCATTGGAGCTGATGGTCAGGGGAACCTCAGAGGCCCCATTAAAGCACAAGCCGTTCCTAATACCACTCTCTGCTCCCCAGGACTCGATGGCCATTAGATTCTATTGATGAGGGGATCTCAAGCTTTAACCACAGACTTAAGAGAAGCCAGCCTGGCAATGAGCTAGAAGGTTTTTTCCTGATGACTAGTCTTCATGATGCCAGAAGGATCTCAGGGGAGGTGGAGGGAGGAGGTAACCAAAAGTTTTACCCAGCTGTGAATCCTATAAGCTACAATAACAACCTCCCAGGCAAGGTGCGCACAACGGTGGCATGATGGTTGAGATGGTAACCGATTGCTGTCTGATTGGATCTAGTCTCCATAGCAGGAAACCCATAGTTGCTACTGTACACTGAGCCAAGATTGCCCATAGCTAGAGAGTCATTTGCCCTGGAAGGGAGCTTCATACTACTGTCAAACTGCTTTCTGAATACTCACCTTTATGTCTACCGACGAGTGCTGAGCGCCGCCTTCATCAGAACCTCTCATAGTATAGCAGGAAATGGTTAAAACAGAAATACATAATTGATTGAAATGTCGAGAATGAGTGACAGTGAAGTGCTCATTCCTGAGAGAGAATGCCACGGTTCCTTACCCTGTGATGCAGCCAGGGACCTCAGCAGAACACTGGCACCAGTTCTGCTCAGACTCATCAGCCACCAGAACGGTGAAGCAAGTAGACCCTTTTACTTTATGAAGCATCCAACCTCAAGTGTGCTGTTATAACAGCCGGAAACCAGCTGTCACCGGTATAAAATCTCAGATGGAAAGAACAAGTTTTTGTTTTTTGAGATCTAGTCACAGTGTAGTAAATAAAATTAATAGTGAATTATATATTTTGAAAACATTCTCTCCATAATTAATAGGTTTTGAGATGACTGATGTAGTCAACTTGGTTTATCGATGGCATGCTTATTCATAAATCATATTTATGTGCCATAAATACATTTTGAAGATTTATAACAAAAAATTTCAAAAGAAGGCAATTTGGCACTGTTCCGATTTACAAGCCTATTTTATTATGTTTTGCTAAATTAACAGGTTCACCAGAGACAACAATTTTTCAAAAAAGGAAAGAAAAACCCTACTAATCCCTTACCATCAAGAATCTAGAGCTCAAGGCTGAGTATAAGAGAACCTCTGCAGCTTCTGCTGCTCTGTGAAGGGGTGAAGAAAACCTATTATCCGCCTGCATGGAAGAAGAGATTTTTAACTGGTATAATTATCCCCACAGTATCGACGTGCAAGAAAATGCATATGACCTAAAGCAGCCTTACCTAGTTCCAAAAACAGGCAGATCCATAGAGGCTTCACAAAAATATTCTTGGATTTCACAATGTTTTAACCATATTATTAACATCATAAATATACTTCCTGACATCTGTGCCAGTAATCAATCAGGAAAATTCCAAGTAAGCAGTCTTAGTTTTTAGAAGTTATATTCAATGACATTAACTTTTTATTCAAAAGAAGAGTTCATTTATAAATATATTCCAAATATGATAATGTGAATGTCTTTAGTTCTTAATGTTTCCTTTTCTAGTTCACTCTCATTTTTACATCTTACTTGCTTGTGTGTGTGTGTGTGTGTGTGTGTAAAAGGATATCAGATCCTCTAGAACTGGAGGTCAAGCAGTTGTGAGCTGTTGAATTAGAAGTTTGAAACCAAATTTGGCTTTCAAACAAGTACAGCTGCTGGATCATCTCTCCAGTTCCAGCGAGTTCACTTTTACACCTAGATTTTAATGGTGATTGCTCATTTCATATTTATTGAGTGACGACTTTGTTCGCACCTGAGCTAGCTTTGTGGAGAAAGGGTAGGGAGAGCACCATGCGATCCAGGCTTGGGGATCTAAAGAGAAGAGTGGAAAGGAACAAAGCAATGTGTTCTGTGGCGTAAACTGCAATTGTTCCGAGTCAGAAAATCAGAGATCAATCATGGTAAAAGGTAGAAGGAGCTTAGGGTTGGTCCCTGATTAGATTACCCCATGTATGCACAGTGGTTAAGACTAGAAAAATGTCTCAAAAAGTATCTCAGAAAATCTCCTTTCTAGTAAAGTTTGAAAGCAAAGGCTGATACCTCTTTGATCATCACCCATAGTATATAAATTCTGACATTTTTTTTTATTATTCCTGTGTGTGTATATACAATAAGTATATATACCTGAAGTGTCTAAAGTATGTGAGCCTGGGCTCATACATACCCTGGCATACATGTGGATGTTCTAGGACAACCTTGATAATGCCCCACCTGGTTTGAGACATGGCTTCTTTTGGATGAAACTTGAAAATATCATCCTGAGTAAGTTAAACCAGTCCCAAAAGACATTCATGGTATGTATTCACTGATAAGTGGATATTAGCCAAAAAATTCAGAATACCCATGATAAAACTCCCAGACAATGGGAAGCTTAACAAGAAGGAAGGCCAAAGTGTGGGTATCTGAAACCTACTTAGAAGGTGAAAGGAATAATCATGGGAGGCAGAGGGATGAAGGAAACAGGGTGGGAGAGGGGAGGGGGAGAAGAAAAAGAGGGGCAGGATCAGATATGGGGAGAGACAGGAGAGATGCCCAGAGGGCCAGGAGAATGAATCAAAATATGCAGCAGTGGGGGTTAGTGGGCAGGGGGAACCTCCAGAAAGTCCCAGAGACCTGGGGTGTGAGATGTTACCAGGACTCATTGGGGATGGCATTAACCGAAATGTCCAACAGTGGGGAGATGGAACCAGAAAAAACAAAAACACCTCTAATAGATAGACATGGCCCCCAGTTCAGGCAGAGGCTCACCCACCCACCTTCAAAATCTTCAACCCAGAATTGTTCCTGTCTAAAGGAAATAAATGTAGGGACAAAAATGGAGCAGAGACTAAAATAAAGGCCCAGTGACCGGCCCAACTTGGGATCCATCCCATGCTTGCACATCAAATTATGACACTATTACTGAGGCCATATTGTGTGTGCAGACAGGATCCTGGCATGGCTATCCTTGGAAGAGGCTCTACCAGTGGCTGAGACAAATGCAGATACTTATAGCCAAACCATTAGACTGAACTTGGGGACCCCAAGGGTGAAAGAAGGGGCTTGGCTTCTGTGATGTTCACCTCCCTGTAAGCCAGGCTTGCAATCCCAGGGCTTCACTGGATTCTCCTTCCTCTACCTCCCATCTTCATGTCTGTGGACTGGGTACCACTTCCATAGGCTGCAGGGATTTGAGCGGAGGTCCAAACCTTGTACATACAACAGATGTTTTGTGCACTGAGCCGTCTGCCTCCCCAGCGCTGACTTTCCTTTTAGGTTCTAAAGAAATTACCAAACAAAAGAACCCTAAGTATTCTAGATTTTCCTTCTCTAAAAAACACGAATAGGGCTGCAGCTTCTGCCTGGTTACTTTTGCTTTGCAGGGGTTTTTTGAGTTTTTTGTTTTATTCTCTTCACCACTAAGGGGGCAGGCGCTCATCAAAGAAGAATGGAAAGGATTGTGTAGGGAAAGCTAGAATAAGTTTATTTTCAAAGATGCCTCTTAGGTTTCATTTTATAGAAAATCCTAGCAGAAGAAATGAACTACTGTCCAGATCATGACAACTTCCCCCTTGCTTTAAGTTTAAAAGCTACAATATTTTTCCATATGCATTCATATTTTCCTAATCAAAAAGGGCTAAGTATGCTACCATTACAGGGGCAAAGAACCAATAGACACTAGAGGCTTAGCCCCAGTCTTAATAGAAGAGATTGACTGAAGTTTCATTTTAATTTTCTTTGAGAAGTTTTGTTATATTTTCAATTTAAAATGTCTCTATTGTAGACAGGCTATGCATTATAATTCTAATCTTGCTTTGTTGCTAGGTTGGCCTCTAACCTGTGACCCTTCTGCCTCTACCCACTAAGGGCTAGGGTTACAACATGCACCACCATGAGAGTCTATTTTTTTCCTAAATTAGAATTAAATCCTTTGCTTTCTTAACTCCAACCCCTCTGCTTTCTGCTCTTTACCCCTTTACAGACACAAACCAACAAATACTGAAGGGCATTAGTCTTGTATCGAAAAGTGGTGATTGGGTTTTAAGTGAACAAATAAATTGCTTCTCGGGGACTTCTTCAACATCTATTTCTAGAAGAATTAATAAAAAATAAGATGTATTTAAGGGGAGTTTCTTTGATTGGCTTATACAATAAGTTCTTGACAGTCCAACCGTGGTCATTTCATGCTCACAAGGCAGAATCCAGTAGTTGCACATTCCAAAAGGGAGGGTCGGGGGACTCCCGGAGACCTGCTGGTGTCCAGTCTGTGTTGGAAGACCAGGAGAGCTGATTCTAAGATGCATGAAGGAAGGCAGCAGCAGGGTGGATGAAGTTGCCCACAAGAGTGAAGGCAGTCCTTTTTGTCTCCCTTTTATCTGTTTGCCACCAGGAGGCGCTGTTCACATTAGGGTGTGTCTTTCCACTTTAAATAATCTGATCAAGAAAGTCCCTCACAGGATACCAGTGATGTGCCTTTTGGTTCCACTAAAGTTGACAACTTAGAGTAGCCATCACAGTCTCTGGTTTTGACTGTTATTTTTAGAAGCATAGGAATTATTTTAATAAATTTCCATAGAAACTTGAAAAATAGAAACTGTGAATAGACATGATGCTGTGTAGTTGGAGACAGGTTGGTTTTTATACCACAAGGGTGGCTTTCAATATGCATTGCATTCTGCACTAAGAGACTCCGTTACTCTCAGCCTCAAGAAAGCAGCTCCATGAACTGAGGAGAAAGGTCAGGGAAGAAAGTACTTGGCTTCAGAAGCCTGAGAACCTGAGTTCTGGTCCTCAGGACCCTCATGGAAAAATGCTTGATGTAGTGTTGTGTGCCTTTAAGTGCTGTGCTAGAGTCAATGAGAATAGGGGAGAATGCCCAGGCCAGTCAGTCTAGTGGATACAAGATGATTTGGATCCAAGACACCCTGTCTCCAAATTATAAATAGAGAGGCAACGGAAGAATATATTCTGATCTTCACCTCTGGTCTCTACACCTACCTGCATGGGCAACGGCCCAACCACCACACATGTGTATACATGTACACACACACACACAAAATCAATCTTATTATACTTATATCATCTTGATCACTAGAAATGAAACTACTTTTAAAATCATTCAGTCATAGTTAAAATTACAAGCAAATAGAGTAATAGATTTAAATAAACCTTGGGTAGAAGCACCAGCTGATGCAAGTCTGTAACTGTGGTGTGCTAGAAAGATAAAGAAGACATAAAGAGAAAATAGGAACAGTCCCTAGAAAGCAGATCCTGGTGGACAGGGGCACTGATAAAAGATCAACCTTGCTGAAAAGAGGTTATCTCAACCTGCAGCTCTTGGTCCTTCTCATTATCCGTGCTGGAAACAAGCAGAATATAGCCAGATGCATTTAACCACTTACCATAAAATTTCTCTCCCAACTCTCAGAAATCTAACCCTCAACCACAGAGCATGTAAGCATCACAGAATTAAAAAGTTTTTGGATTTGTGAAGTAACGTTGACTACCATCATTTGCACAAAGCACGCTCTTGGTCAGATCACCACAATGTGTTGCATTGGACATTACAAATCGTCTTCTCTTGTCAGATAGTGTTACAGCATTTTGGGTTTTTTGTTTGTTGATTGGTTTTGGTTTTCTTGTTTTGTTTTGTTGCATTTTTGTTTTATCCTTGAGTTTTTTGTTTTGTTTTGTTCTATCCTTGAAGCTGTGTGAAGTAATGTCTGCCAATGGTAATCTATCAAGAAGCTCCTTTTGCCCACACTCCTAAATACCAGCCTGCAGCCAGAGTTCACTGATCTGCAGAAGGCTGAGTAAGACAAAGAAATGTATCCATTCAATATATTATTATTGAGATTTATTAAACAGTTAGAGCTTCTCCATCACAAGTTTCCTTAACTCTGAAATTTCGTCAATTCTAATTTTATGTTCTCCTGATTTTACTGGCTTGTTTGGTGAAAAAAATAAAATAAAATAAAATCCTGTCAGCTTTGTGCTGGTCCTTAAATTAATGTTTGCAATTTTACTGCTCCATGAAATTCCGAAAGGCTACACGCCATACCTGTCCCTTCTTCTAAGACTATCTAGTTATCATTTTAGACCTAGTGGCTAAACCTTTAGCCTCCAGTTTATACAGTTCAATAAATGCTTCCTAAATAGATGAGCCAATAGATGGAGGGACGGGGTCCATCTCTGAAAAGATTTGCTAACTAGAAAGACCCAAAGTCATACAGGTAAGAATATATTAGGCACAAAACTACACAGGGACCATGAAAGGAAAAGAAACATTCTTAGGAGCAGAAACAGGAACAAGGACATAGGAAGAAGGATTATTTGGGGGAAGGAAGAGGATGAGTCCGGGGTTAGGTGCAGAACAGTTGGTGGGAACAGTTGAGAACAAGCTACAATGGCAACTATGCATGAAAATGCTATAATCAAACTCATCGCGTTATACGTTAACTTAAAATAATTTCTAAAAGGACTCAACCGTTGTACAAAACCACAAAACTAAGAGGTGACAGATACACCTGAAAGGAGCGCTATCCCAGAGTTACAATGCCGTCATCACTCACCACGCTACACTGTTGCTGATCAACCCAAAGTCACCTCTAAAGGACCTAGTTTTGAGCTTGATCTCACAAATAGGCGTGTGAATCCCAGAGAGCGGAAATGTGCTTGAAAGGAGGAGTTCCGCAGCATGCTCTCAATGGCAGCATTAGGAAAAACCATGAGAAAATAGACAAAGGGAGGGAGGTAGAAAGGCTGCTGGCTGCCAGCAAGTCTCACTCTTGTGTTATTTGTGCTGCAAAATCAAACAGAACAAGCACTCTGTATCCATCACAATGTCAAGCAAGGCTTATTTTCAAATTCTCGCCCATTGTGCTTTGCAGGACAAGTGTTTCCACGTGCAGTCTTTATCCTCTGCAGGGCATGGCATTGTGTTCTGCTCACAGTGGGCACTCAAGAGTGTCTGTGCATTCAATTAAATGGCTTCAATGTTGCTAAGATTTTAATCTCACGGGTGCATACTGCCCACCCACACACAGCTGAAGTAATCAAACACGAGGTCAAGAAGAGAGATGGCTCCGGACTTAAAGAGACATCTTGAGGCCTTAAATAAATATGAAGAGAAATAACCAGAGGTTCTGAAGACTCAATCAATTATGTCAGAAGTAGGGAAGGACACCACCTCCAACAAAGTGCTGAGCAAACCCTCATTAGGCTGCACTTTGCTGGTGCACCAAAAGCACAAGATTAGCAGCACATACCCTGAGACTGTTCAAAGTTACACAAATTATTACCATGACAACTATTTCTTCAGCAATTGAATTATGAAAACCACATTTTCCCTCCTGGGAAACAGAAGAAGGTTTATCATTTGTTAGCAATGGCTTCCTCTCAGCAGTGGCAATGAGGAGGCCTCGATCTATCAATGCACACCCCACCTAAGAACAGAGGAGCACCAGAAGAATACGGAACCTTACCCTGGAAACACATGCGTGAACAATATTGGAGTTCAATACCTACCGACAGATACCTAGATAATCTACATGACAGGGAAAACGTGGCTCTTCTTGTGTGGGGAGGAGAGAATGCAGTGCATCTAACAATATTCAAGCAATAAATGTAGGTGAAGAGATATTTTCAGAAAAAGAATCTTTGGATGGTGTTCTGGGCTTCCAGGCAGACCAGGCCGCTTCCTTGCTTTGCTCTCCTGAGGAGCATCACCAGACACCGCTTCTGAGCTCTCTCTGCTTCTGCCCCACAGCTGTCTCCTCTTCCTCCTCCCCGCCCTGAAGAGACTCTGTGCTCCAGATCCCTGGACAAACCAAGCTCAAACCAGTTTCTCACTTCCCCAATCTCCCCCTTGCTCACTGTCATGTCTCAGAACAGTAGGTAGGTCACAGAGGAGGTCAGGCCTGCCCCATGGAGTGGTGGAGAAGTACTTGGTGCTACTCACAACTATCATTGCCCAGAGTTTGTATCTCTGAGTGTAGACTCTCCTCGTCTCATGAAGGAGTTATATCCTGACAAACCCACTGTAAAATACAAAATACCGCAAGTTTAAAATTTACTTCTACATAGAATCTACTAGATATCACAGTTTAGCAATGTGGCTCAACACAGAGCATTGGTAGCTTTCCCTCCTAGTCAGGACCTGAGCTGTGATCCAGGAGCTGCAGTTCACTACCACTAGGACAGGGAAAGAAGGGAGGGTGCTGATGAAGTAGAAATTTCTGGTTTCCTTAACAACTCAGTTGTATCACGTGATGCTTTCCTGGAAGTTGTCTTGTGAGAGGATACTCTATGTTTCCTGAAAGCAGACACTTGAGAGGGCATGTGATGGGTAGAAAGAATATAAATAGAACCCCACAGACAGTGAGAGATGTGCTTGCACTGCTACGCTGTGCAATGCTTCGCTCCATTGCTGGTCTTCACTTCATTCATAGAAAGGCGCCAAAGAAATTCTCATGGTATTCCAGCTGATTCTGACCACCTCTGCTGACTCATGCTGATTCAGCAGAACCTTGCTTTTTCTGTTAAATCATGCCTCTGCTACTGATTTGTCTTTGATGTTTGCTGTTGTACTGGACTACTGATATCCTGGCAACAAAGAACTACTACTAAACAGGTTCACAACCCCATTTTTCTATTAACTTTCTTTCTCCCCTACCTCCAGATGGCGGGCTAGAAGGGAGATTGAGGTGTTTAAGAACCCTAAACAAAGTAGATTTTTGAAAAAAAAAATATGAGCCTACGTGGGAGTCATAGGGTGGATACCTGAAGAAGGGGGAGAAAGATAGAATCATGGGCCACAGTGTAAAGTTATAGCTGGGAAATACTGGATGTGTAACTTCTCTTGTGCCACAGTAAAGCCAAGTAGCCATATGTTGAGGCATCTTAATGCCAGAATCCTGTGCATTGTCTAACTCTGCTTCCACAGCTGAATGACATTAGGGGGACCATTTGTCCTGATCACATTTGTGTCTCCACCTTCCCACGGGCTGTGCTCAACATTTTAAACAATTTGAAATCAACCCCTTTTTCCGGATGAAAATGTCAGCTTTACACAATTCTTAAACCATGGCTTAATTTGATAATTTAGTAATAATTTGATAATTTAGTTTCCTAATATCTCAGGAAAGTGTTACAAAGAGAGTTTTCCTAACCTGTCTGATAATGAGAGAGGGTGAGTTTTCCTCAGTGGAGTCAGTGTTGGGGTGTCCCTTCCCCCACAGCATTGAGCTGGCTGGCAGCCCCCACTCTTCCACTGGTGTTATCTCCAGCCCTTGTTCCTTGGGAACAATACGGCGCTTTCACCTTGACGATCAAGGCTGCCTCAGGGCAGTCTCACCTGGAGACCAGCAGAGACCCGCTAGAGAAGTGGAGCCAAGGAGTTCTCGGCCTGCTCCTTGATGGGGGGGGGGGGGCAGGGTTGTTTTCTAAAAACTATATATATTGGATAAATAATAGTAAAGTCAGTCTTGATCGGCAAACTGTCGTCTCGACTCATCTCTCTTTTGTCCCCTTCCCGTTTATCCCCAGAATTCTCTTCCAGGTATCCGGTTCGCATGTGGCCGCGGGCGGCTACATTGGGGAAAGAAGTGAGCCAAGCTGGTGCCTCTTCTGCTTACCCTTGTTACAAACTAGGAGGGGGAGGGCGGAAGGGGAAATGCCATACAAGCAGCCTCTAGACCTGACTGACCAAGGACAGCGTTGGGTAGCTGACCCAGGTGACACTGTTGCATGGACGGCTTAGGGCAGTTGACCCAGGTGACACTGCTCTCCCATTCCATGGGGGCAGGCTTGACCTTCCCTGTGATGTGCCCACTTCTGAGCAGTGAACATGCTAGTGAACAGGGGGGAGCTTGGTGAAGTGGGAAACTGGCTTAAGGTTGGATGGGACCAGGGGGACTGCTGTAGGGTATAGCTGGCAGTTCCCTCAGGGAGTGAGACTGCAGCTCAGAAAGTGTCATTTCAGACACGTCTTACTTTAGCCTGATGAATTAGTTTAGTCAGCATGGTTTCAATTTTACTTATTCGTTGTAGTTATTTGCCTGTTATGTACTGTTTCCTGAGCCAAGTCCCCAAGATGTCAGATTAACAAAACAAGTGCTGCTGAAAACTTGTAAGGAAGAAACTAGAGAAAATATTGGACATTAGAGATGTGAGGAGAGAGAGAGAGAGAGAGAGAGAGAGAGAGAGAGAGAGAGAGAGAGAGAGAGAGAGAGAGAGAAGATGATACAGACTCTTGCCACAGGTTAGGAGAAAAGCAAAGTAGGATGCTGGGTAGAAGGTTCAATTTTAACTTTTGACTTTGGAGATTCAATTTTGACTTCTAATGTAAATGGGTGGAACCATGAGGGATCAGCCACATTTGCTACCCAGGTGTGGTATAAGGCTGGTTGGTAGACAGGTGAAAATATGATTTTTATTGTGATCTCTGAAGATCTTCTGCTCTTCCCCTACATTCCAAACATATTTTTGGTCCCTAGGACTTGCAGAGAGAAATACACCATTATGTAATTCTGCCTTATCTTCAGTTCTTAATTTTGTTACCCACAAGGCAAAAATACTTAGGCTGGAGAGATGGTTCAGCGACTGAGAGTGCTTGTTTCTTTTGCAGAGGACCAGGGTTCAATTCCCCAGCATCCACACATAGACTCACAACAACCTGTAACCCCAGTTCCAGTGGATGCAACTTTATAAGTATGATTGTTTTGCCTCACACATGTATTTCGCATGTATTTTACATGTGTGAGGCAAAACAATCATACACATACAGTAAAATAAGTTCAATTTTAAAGTCTACAGTTCTAAAACATTAAATGAAAATATCCAAACATCAATAATTAACACATTTTAAATGTTGTGATATCCTGCATAGCATAATAAAATACTGCAATGCCCTGTGTCATCCTGCCCACAGGTCTAGCCTGGGCATCCCTGGGGGTCTAGATATGTATAGTATATATGCTACCCACCTGTTAGCAGCTCAGAAACTTTCCCAGTAAATTCAGCTATGGTGGCTTTGCAGTGCTTGTGCTGAGTGAATGTTGATTTGACTTAGCAATGGCCTCAGATCAGGAGAGATGCAAGCAAGGACACAAGGAAGAGCAGATGAACTCTGGGACTGTGGAGCAATTCTGAAAGCATTCAGGAAAAGACATGCAGAATGTTGGGACTACCCCCTGCTCTGGGCATACACTGGAGGTCTTGGCACATGCTGCCTACAGATGAGCAACACATGTTCTCATGCAGAAGCTGTCTTTTGGTCTGCTTACCAGAGTTGCAAATCACAAGCTGTTCCAGGCAAGAAGAGAAATCCTAACAGGAAGAAGAGAAAACTGTCCATCTAGAAAGAAGACTAAGATAGAGGCAGAGACAATCAATCAGAGGTTTCATGGATCTACAGCTGTGACTCTAAGAGGTGCTTTTTTTTTTTTTCTGGAAAAAAATACAATGGTATTTTATACAAATTAGATGGGGAGTTAATTCAGAAGGAAAAATTAAATTAAAATGAACTAACTTTGGAAGGCACTTTAAACCAACCCAAAGGTATATGCATAGTGTTTATCTCTCAGCTAGCCCTCTCAGTTGTGTAGGATAGTTTTAGCTGTGTGTTCTTGATTTGACTCTTGGCATGAAAACTGTGTTTTCTATGGATGCAGACACCCAAGACTTTATTCTGGCATGGTAATATAAAATAGAGCTTTACTCTTACACTGTCATTGGTTATTATTGAGAATTTAGAAAGGTCTCATTAGCTTTGCAACTCTGGTAAAATCATGTAAAGTTTCCGAATTCTCAAATTCAGAAAAAACCTCTCTCAAGTTTGAAGATTTCAAGACATTTCAAGTTTTCCTTTGGCAAACCAATATTTTGAAGTGTGTGTGTGTGTGTGTGTGTGTGTGTGTGTGTTTAAGTGTATGCCATGTATTTGTGGGTACCCAAGGAGATCAAAGGAGGGAGCAGGATCCCATGGAACAGGAATTACAGGTGATTGGGGGCCACCTGATATGTATGGGTTTTGGAAACCAAACTCGAGTCCTCTGAAAGAGCAAGAAGCACCCAACCCCTGAACCACCTCTCCAGGACCAAATTCAATCAAGGGCTGATGGCACAAATTTTCTACCTCTATTCTAATTGGTGACACCCATTGACCAGTTGGCCATTGATGTCTTCCCTGTACTCTGTAATCTGCAGTTTTTACTTTACTATTCAAGTTCAGGACAGGAAAAAAATCAAATCTTTTCTTATTATATTCATGAGACCTGTGTCTTCATTAATCGGGTTATTAAGCATGCTAAGATTGCTATTTATTACTTACACAAAGAGAATTATTTTTAGCTTAAAAGTAATGAAAAGTCATTCAGTGGATTCAGCTAATTATATCTGATGTCAATACAACCAGTGGAACAGTTGTCCTGCCTCTAGCTAACATACTTTGTTTAACACCACGATTTTATGGCTTTCTCCCTATTTCATCCACATCAATGCTTTGGAACACTGAGCTACATTTACCTTTTTACTTTCCCATTTTCCCCAAGCAGTCATATAAAAAATTAATCAAATTCAATGATTTAGTCATTAATTCTCTTGATTTTAACCATTACCATTATTTAAAGAATATCACTTTCAATTGTACCCTATGAAGGGCAAGTCTCTTTCCTTTAAAAATTAAGGCATGACATCCTTTTGAATGCTTAGAAATATTAAACATTAATGAAAAATTTGATCATCCTTTCTTTGTTCTTCAAAATATTTTGTGTGGGCATTTTTATCTTATTGACATATATATTCTCTCTCTGTGTGTGTGTGTGTGTGTCTGTGTGTGTCACTTTGAGGTCTTGTTAAGTCAAATCAGTGTTCAGTAAACACAAGCACTGCATGCGTGAGTAAGCACATGTGTGGGGGTCAGACAGCTGTCTTCTTCTGTTGCTCTCAACCTTGCTTTGTGAGACATGGTCATCCCTTGGTACCTGAGGCTCACAAATCACTAGGCAGAACAGCCAGTGAGCCCCTGGGACCCACCTCTCTCCACCTCCAATGGTATTATAAGCAATGAACTCTTAGGGCATGAGAAAGGAACTGAGGATCTGCAACTTGCCAGGCAAACACCTTTGCAACTAAATTACTTCCCTGGGTCTCATACCTCCTTTTCCACAAGTCCTCTCACTTGGAGGAAAAGGGGATCTCACAGCAGTGTAAACTTTGCTCATTTTACTGCTAAGATAATTGAAAGTCATTTCTATTGCCTATTATATGTTTGGTTAAATGCTTTGCAAGCATTATTTACATGACTTTGGGGAAAATGATTTTCTTTGGTAAACAATGATGAAGGAAATTTATCAGTACAAATGGGATGCTTATCAAAGCCAACTAATTTTGGCCCAAATTACATTGAAATTCCTAGAAATATGAGTGACATAAATATCACACCTTGTTTCCTGTTTTCTTTCTTTTTGTTTTTGGTTCTAGTTTAGAAGTTTATCCATCTCTTCACCTTTCTCACTGATATCATCTGCTCACATTTTTTCCTTTGTTGTATCTACAGTTGCTATTTCGGCTTTTCTGATTTGAATCTTCATACCATATAGCTTCAAACAGTCACTTTCTTGCCAAATTTGGTCTAATTCATACCAAGAACTTTCTTGCCAGAATTTACTTTATATTGGATGTTGGCTTTTACTAGAAAATTCTCTCCCATTATATCTGGATCTTCATATAATTAACAACCCCAGATAATAGTATGTAGAATTAAGATGACATTAATGTACATGTAAAACCTATTTGTACTTATTTACAGGCCATGTTGCAGTAAGTTCCAGGTGTAGAATAACTTTCTAATATTGACTCAATGACATATTGATGAAATCTTAGAGCATTTCTATCACTACATCTTTGCTGTTTTGAGGTTATTTTGCATGACAAATAATCTGGAACCAGATGTTCTAAGACAAGACAAAATACATATAAAGAAGATAGAATCCACAGTTTCATTTTGAAAAGCACTAACCAGTTCAGTTGCATGTAGCTTTGTGCTACCCTGCCTTAACCCTGGGATCAGACTGTACTACCAACTTTCTCCCCGATTCCCTTGAATCTACAGATAACACACACACACACACACACACACACACACACACAGTTATTCATTTTCAACTTGCCTTCTTGGCATAATTGCTGGGTACTAATATTTTCTGCCTGTAAAAAAAACAAAACAAACAACAACAACAACAAAAAACCATGCCTTTATCATTACTCTTAGCTCTGAATCTCCGACCTGCCCTAAACTTTAGTGACTTGTCCGATACAGCCCCTGCTAAGCACCCCTGACCACCCACCTGTAGGAGTGGCCTATGTAGCCACTCTGTTTTGAGATCTCACACAGCCCTTCAACCTTTCTCCATTAAAAGCAAGGCAAAACTCTGTATCTCCTTCCTTGCATCTCCATTTTCCTCGAGGGACATGGAAGTCCTGCCTGTACTTTCCACCCAGCAACAAGCCCATGGCTTTCTTTACTGACAGATCAAGAACCAATTGGGGAACAGGGCCTTAGCATCAGAACTAGTCCTACACTACACAGAACTGTGCTACAGTGTTCTACAAACACCAAAATCTTTAAATAATACTTGAAGATTTTCATTTTAAAAAGAAAAGGTAGAAGATATATAAGTAGCTGTATGTGCTCACAAGGGCATTCCTTACAGATAATGTCTTAACTAGGTGTCAGTGAGGATTTCTTCTATACTAAACATGTGATTACCAGGAGAATGCCCCTCAGAGAGGCTTCTAACTTGACCTCTCATGTCTCCTCCAGGACCATGAGGTCTTTTAGGCTATTTACATAGCACACTCTGCCTCTGGTCTTCTGCTACAGTTTAATAGTGTTCATGGTGTCCTGGGAGGACCTGTGGAAACCACCCTTTCTCTTAGGCAGCTAGCAACACCTTCATGAACAAAAGACATCAAGCATGAGCTCAAAGATTCTAATAACTTCTCAGTTCAACCACTACCTAAGATGAAGTCCAAGATGTCACAAACACTGAACCCACGTAACATGGGAAGAAATTAGAGTGCATAGTAGTTTTAATGTAGGCAAAAATGTTTTCTATTTGGGCACAATATGTGACAATGTAAATTACTGGACCCTCTTGATTGTTATAAAAAAATAATGATGGTCATTTCAATTGAAGGGTGGCTGAGACCAAGGACTCTTCAGAAAGCAATCTTTTTTTTTGGGGGGGAGAGGGATCTGTGACCTAACACCACTGATTCTAGTGGTGTTTTCTGTGAATGAGATTCCATAAATTCTGTTAACATTGTAGTAAATCCACTTCAAGACAAAGGAGTACAAAAATGCCAGGATTAGAAAGCAAAGATTCATGACTTGGCTAGCATCAATCCCAGAGGACAAAGACTAACAGCTGGCATGAGGAGGCTGAAATCCCAGCATGAAAAAACGTATTCTCACCTCACGAGATATGGAAGCTACATGAACACTGAATTTTGGGGACGTTAATAAATCCACAACTGTGATTTTTTTCCCCAACATCTGGTAAGACCACCTTTAAATCACACTTTAATTGACAGAAAACACCCTCTTCCCCAGAAATGGCCAGGTTTTCACTAACCAGTAAAAAGGTGGGTTCAGGTAGATTACTACACAATCAAAAAAATGTAGCATATTTTTCATGCCCAGACTGGAGTATGGGGTTGCAAATGCACAAATATAGTCTCAACATTATGTGGGATATTGCCTATTTGCTCCGTAAGCAAATAGGTTAAAATATCAAGAATATTATTATCAGTAAAGATATTGGGCTCGTAGCAGTGGCACATGCCATTAACCCCAGCACTTGGGAAACAGAGGCAAAGAGATCATCATTGAGTTCAAGACCAGCTTGAGCTGCAGAGTGAATTTCAGGAGAGCCTGGACTATACAAAGAAACTCTATCTTGAACAACAAAACAGACAAAAAAGAAAGAAAATATGAGAGAGAGAGAGAGAGAGAGAGAGAGAGAGAGAGAGAGAGAGAGAGAGAGAGAGAGAGAGAGAGAGAAGAAGGAGAGGGGAAAAGGAAGGAAGGAAGGAAAGAAGGAAGGAAGAAGGAAGGAAGGAAGGAAGGAAGGAAGGAAGGAAGGAAGGAAGGAAGGAAGGAAGGAAGGAAGGAAGGAAGTTCAAGGGAAAATAGCATGTGGCACTGGCTCAGAAAATTATTAGAAACATCATCGAGAATAACTCCAATGGAGAGCCCCTGGGACCCTACAGTATTTATTCCCGATTTTCTTTCTTTCTTTCTTTCTTTCTTTCTTTTTTTTTTTTTTTTTTTTTTTTTTTTTTTACCATTACCACAATTGACTGGCTCCCAGTTCTGTAGTCATACATTTTCTTCATTGTTGGTACCACAAAATCAGAACAGAGTGTTTTTGACAACACTCAGAACAGCAAGCAAGCCATTCACAGCCCCTGCAAGAAACACTGTAAAAATGCTGTTACAGAAACTGCTATCTGAGAATTCATCTGTCCTCTGATGGAGACCTCACTGTGCTGTACTCCTAAGGTTGAATAAAACACACATTACACAGTTGTTGGCCTATCTGAATTGTGACATATGCTGAGTGGTTCCAGCACACACATTGTCTTTTCAGCCTGTGATTGGTGTGCTGCTATGAGTAATCATGACATCAAGGAAGGCAAAACGGGGAGACGGAAAAATGTTGTAATAGGTTCTCTGCCACACCAGCCTCCAGGAGGAAAAACAAATGCTAAGTGTCCAAGTTAAAATAAAAGGTACATAAAACATGATGTCAGTAATAGCTATGTTGAGATGTAAGCTGTGCTTCTGTTCTGCCAGAGGGTAAAAATGTGTCCATTTTTCATCCAGATTAAAAGAAAAGCTGAGTGCTCTGCTATATTTTAAAGGCCAGTGACACCGTAATCTTTTCGTCTCCCAGGAAGACCTACCTCCAGCACTTCTGAGATGTCTACCTCCTTACCAAAGTTACTGTGTGTCTGTAGTAGTAAACTGCATAAGTAGGGCTGTGAAATGAGCCCCATGTTTGCTCTCACCTCTTGTTATAAACTCCCAGACTGGAAAAGCACTGAATAACTGGAATGATTTTTCCCAGATCTGCTTGCTCCTCTTTGGTTTAAGGGTAAGCTCTTTGACAAAGAATGCAAGAGGATGTGTAAGTCGGAGCAGGTTTATATTGAAGCAGTGATGTCATTGCACTGTTCAAAATGGTCCTTTCTTAAGAACTGGACAATATGATTAAGAATGGCTTTAGTCTGCAATCATTTAAGTTCTGTCGCTTCATGGTTGTCTTGCAAATGACTTGTCCCTCTGAGTTTCAACTTCTTTCTCTACCCTATCTCTGTGGCCCTGCTGAGTAAACCCAAAACTTTATATATGCCAATCAAATGCAATGCCTCTCAACCCTCATGCATGAACACGGTTCTTTTTTTCTTGTTTGTTTGGTTGTTTGGTTTGTATTGTTGTTGTTGTTGTTGCTGTTGCTGTTGCTGCTGTTGTTGCTGCTGCTGCTGCTGCTGCTGTTGTTGTTGTTGTTCTCTCATTGTGGACTATGTTCATCTTAAACCCCTAAACTCAAATTATTCCTCTGTCTCAAGCTTTTGAATTGCTAGGACTAGCAATATTCCCACCCCACCTGACTACTTCCTCTTTTTCTAGAGCCATGACTATTATTATAACATGCTTATTTTAGTCAAGGTGACACCCATATAGAGTACTGCCCCATAATACGCTCTCAAAAGTACTGATGCTAATATTATATTTCAGCTCTAGAGAGGAGTAGCTATACTTTTTAGCTGAGCTATTTACTGAGTCACTCGAAATGGGAATTACAAACTCTTCAACATTGTTCATGAACTTGCCTGGTGCTAACACAGTCATTAGAGACACAAGAGGAGGAAGGCAAATTCCAAGCTTACTGTTCTGTCACAGAGGCTAGCACAAGGCATCTCTGTACAACCTCAAAGTGTTTCCCTCTCAGTCATAGAGAGTGCCTCAGGGGAACCTAAGGAACAGTCACCAGGGGGAACACAGTCATTACTCTTCACAAGGTGAGAAATTACATCACTGAAAATTAATTATCTAGTACTAAACATTATCTATATACTAAACGGTGACTAGTTTGTTATCTAGTAGCAAACAGCTTGACAGATAATTTTAAATACCTATGACCATTATTTAAATGAGAAAACACGTCTTTTGAAGCCTTGAAGCAATTTCTCAAGAGTCTGGCTTATGAGGTAAGATCTCAGTCTCCAGTCGCTGCCCTCTGACTGCTTAGAGGCCCCACTAACCTGCTTCACATCAAGATGACATTTATCACCTGGTTCTATTTGGTATGTTCTCATCGCTGTCCACTGTCCTCTTATAAGACCTAACAACAATTAGAGAGTTCACTCCAGCATTATGGTACAGTTGGATTTCCTAACAAAAATTAATGAAACAGCAGTTGCTTCGCTTAGCTCATTGTATTCAGTGCATTAGATATTCCAGATTATGCACTAAATATCAGTGAAGGGACATCAAAACCAAGTAAGTATGATGGTACCCATCTAAAATTCTAGTATTAGGAAGTTGAGACAAGAGGACTATGAGATTGAGACCAGCAGAGCTATGTCTTGAATTTCAAGCTATCGTGAAGACATTATGAACCATGTCTCCAAAAATTAATAAATATAAATAAATAAGAAAATGTAAACAGCAGATAAAATCTGCTAAAAGCTTACTTTTGCTTTCTGATGATCAGAGTTTGTAATTTGTTCTGCATTCTTCAAGGGTCTTGCTATGGGACAATGGAATAACACAGTTGCACTGAAATATTGAATTATCTGATTTTACCAGTTCTTAGGATGTACACTTTTTCATATTTTAATCTTTCTAAAATCAAGATATATCAGGCAGTTGATATATTCTTCCAGAAACTGTCATTTGTGTCATAGCTTTATGAGGGGAACCAGGGATGTTTCGGTTATTCTGATAAAAAAGAAAGAAAGAAAGAAAGAAAGAAAGAAAGAAAGAAAGAAAGAAAGAAAGAAAGAAAGAAAGAAAGAAAGAAAGAAAGAAAGAAAGAAAGAAAGAAAGAAGGAAGGAAGGAAGGAAGGAAGGAAGGAAGGAAGGAAGGAAGGAAGGAAGGAAGAAAGAAGAAAGAAAGAAAGAAAGAAAGAAAGAAAGAAAGAAAGAAAGAAAGAAAGAAAGAAAGAAAGAAAGAAAGAAAGAAAGCACAAGCTTGCTGTGCCAAGGAAATCTCAAGGTCAGAGACCTGGAACAGGAAAGGGCAATGCATGCGACCCTCACTGTTAGTTTCCTTCAGTTGCTCTCCTGTTCTCACTAATTCTGAGACTAGTACAGACCCAGAGTGGGGCCCTTCAGCCTATGATGTTCAGTTCCCCTGCAGGATGGACCATCCTGGCTAGGGGGAAAGGTATCACATAGAGGACATATGTGGGATATTTTCATGGGACCAAACAGAAAGAGCTCACATCACATTTTCAAACATCTATTGGTCAAGGCCCAGTCACACAATTACATTACTTGAAAGAAAAGCTGGGCACTATAGGTTCACCCTGAACTGTTTTCCACCTACATGTGTTTTGAGCACTGGGTTCTCCGCTTCAGGTGTCATTTTGAAAGGTGTTGAGTGTTTAGGAAGTGGGGCTTGGATGGTGGGAATAGGTCACTGGGAAAGCATCTTTCCAGACTAGACTAATATAACATCAGCCTGATTCCTGGTTCAGGTCCCTTTCTGTTTCTGGATTGCCATTATGTTTAAGAAGCGTTGGGGTCTGAAAACCCAAAACAAGCTAAGTAGTCACAAGAGCCCAGCAAAGCAAGATCTTTATGTGAATTAGGCAGTAAAAATCTGACTAGTCAGGGACAGCAGCACAGACTCAGGAGCTCACTATGTCTTTTGAACATTCATCTTAGTTACGTATCTAAGAAAATGACAAAATTTCATCTTATTCAGTCACTTGTTAGGGTTCTGTCTAAGCTCCACCCCTCAATTACCTGGCAACAGCCAGGTATGCCCCTCCCCACTATTACCTGACAACAGCCAGGTAGGCCTGGCCGACTATAAAAAGGGATGCTCAGCCCCTCCTCTCTCTCTTACTTTCTTACCCTCTCTTACCTCTCTCACTCTCAGCTTCTCTCTTGCCCTTCTTGGGCTCTCCTCCCTTTCCTGCTCTCCATGTGGTCATGGCCGGCCTCTGCTTCTCTACTCTCTGCCTCCACTACCCCTCTTAATTGCCATCCTCTTCCCTGAATAAACTCTATTCTATACTATGCCAGTGTGCTCAGGGCAAGGGATGCCTCGGCATGGGCCCACTGGGGCACCCCTTCCCCCACACCATATTCTCTAAACCTCTTTTTCTTTTTATGATCACAACACTACTGATGGACTCGAGAGCTGAACTGAAACCCTGAAGTAGAACCGGGTAGCATATTTAAAAGATGAGACCACAAAGTGAAGGAAACATGATAGGTGTAGGGTTGCAGGCCCTTGTCTGCTCTGCCATTGGGCATGGCCACTTGGGGAGGAGGAATGTGGGGAGTTTGATTGCACTTATCCTACACCACTGCTGAAGCAGGTACTGGGCCATAGGTATGCTCTGAGACACCCCTCCACCAGGGCCAAGACGTTCTCTGACTTGGACATCCAGGCACCACTGGGAAGCACAGAAGAGCTGGGAATGGAGTCAGGGGCCTATGGGCTGGGGGCAACATCTAGCCTGGGGATTGGGGAGAAGGCGAGCTCTGGCTTGTCTCACGGGGATGACTGTTCTTGGCCGGATGGAAGCAAACTTGGTGGTTGTGGTCGTTGGGAGCACAGAGAGGCCTTCTACTGGAGATTAGACAGCAGCTCTGTAGGCAAAGGCCTTCTCCATGGCTCCCCAAGGCAGACCTCAATAAAAAGTGGTAGCCTCTGGTTCTAGACTGTTTATTGTCTTGGTGGAAAGGAGATTCATAAAAACCATATCCCACTTCTCTAAGTGGGCCTGAGAATTAAATACCTTTTGCAGGGAGGAATGTCTGGGAAGGGAATCTTAATGGCAACACCCTCCAGGCCCCTAGATACCTCATTAGCATGGAGATCTGTCTTGAGCCTAAGCAGTCTCTGTTCCTATTGTCTTGATCTGAGATGTTAGGGGTGCCTCATCTACATATCTAAGGACTTGGGGTGTTGCCCCTATGTTACTGACATCCACAAATCTATGGGGCATGGATGGTAACTATGTGACAGGGAACTGGTGCCAGGAGCAAGCGAAGCTCCTACCATCCCTTCAGGGACTCTAGGGCTTCAGTCCTTTAGCTAAACTGAAGACCAGGCTTCCTCTTAACAGTCCACTGCCCCACAGTTAGGCTACAGCATTTTCCAACATATTGACAGAAGAGGTTGAGCAAGTAAGTAAACATTGATGACTAGGCCTTACCTGGTCACCTGGTTTCAAGACTCTTGACTCACTGCTATTGAGCTCAGGCCTCTCCCTGGAGTTCTGGACCAGAACTGGGAATGATAAGGGAACAAAGGAGCAGGCAAGCTACACATAGTCAATGAGGTCAAGACCAGTCAATTAAGACATTTAGGGCTTCTGGACATTAGTTTAGATAACAGCAAATTCTCTCTTTACATTTTTTACTGGTTAACAGACAAACACCTGAAGAAGCAGATTAGGAGATGGCTGGACTTGGGCAACTGTCTCCTACCAAGTAGCACTTGCTCTTGCTGTCATGAACGTCACTGCCACAAAGGATGAAAATCTTCCTGGAAGCAGGAGCCAAAATAAATTGCTTCTCTCCCTGTGTTAGGTACTGTTTCTGGTGCAGTTTCCACCTGACCCCCCCCCCAAAAAAAAGCAAGTAAAGAGAGGAAGTATTTATTTTTATTTATGGCTTGAGGGAACATTGTCCATAATGACAGAGAAGGTAAGTAGCAAAAACAGGAAGAACTAGTCACATCAGATCCACAGTAAGGATGCAAAGAGCAGACAGAAAGTGGAGGCAGGCTATAAAAATCCCAGGCTGCCCCCAGGAACTCACTTCCTCCACAGAGGCTCTCATTGCTAAAAGTTCTATAAGCATCTAAAACAGCACAACCAGCCAGGGAGCTATTGTTTAAACACATGCTCCTCAGCTGGAGAGATGCTCAGTGGTTAAGATTGCCATCTTGCAGAAGACCCAAGGTTGGGTCATAGCAGCCACATCAGATGTCTCAACCATCTATGTGGCTCTAACTCAGGGGTATCCGTCACCTCTGGCCTCTACTGGCAGATGGGAATACACACACAGGCACACATAATTAAAAATAAAATCTTTTTAAAAACACAAATGAGACTATGGGGGACCTTTCATATTTATATCAGACCCTGTAACTAGATAGTCATATCATAATGCAAAATGTGTCCATTTTAAAAAATGCATCCATTTCTCAAAACTTTCCATACTCCTTAACAACTCAATTCTGTTTTTTAAAGAATATTCTCTTCTGTTCTTCTAAGATTTGAAAAAATTTCTTTTTTCCTATTCATTTATTTATTCACTTTACATCTTGCTCACAGCCCCCCTCTTCCTAGTCCTCCCTCACTCTGCCCTCTCTCCCATCCTCCTTCCCTTTTCTGAGAAGGGGGACCCCTGCTTCCTTCTGGTATCACCTCACCCTGGCACATCAACTCACTGCAGAACAGGGTGCACTCTCTCTCACTGAGAACAGAAAAGGCAGCCCAATTTGGGGATCAAGATCCACAGGCAGGCAACAGAGTCAGGGATAGGCCCTGCTCTAGCATTGAGGAACCAGCATGAAGACCAAGGAGCACATTTGTACATATGTGGTAGGGCTAGCTCGAGCTGCACTCTTTGGTTGATGGCTCAGTCTCTGGGAGCTCCCAAAGTTACCAGAAAGAGTTTGTTTTTTTGTGGAGTTTCAATCCTCGCCAGGTCCCTCAATCCTTCCCTCAGTCCTTCTACAGGACTCAGTTGAGCTCTGTCTAATGTTTGACTGTAGGTCTCTGCATTTATTTTGGTCAGCCCTTGATTATGAGGCATATAAAAAGTTTTTAAATTAAGATACATGTTTTCAGAAGCAAGTTACATATATAAAGTGACATAGAATAAACATTTTCACTTTCAAGTGTAGTAATGGGGGGAGGGGTAGCTAGGGAGGGGTAGCTAGCAAAGAAAGATCAGACCAAGGCAAAGCTGAAAACCTGTAGAGCAAAAGCCAAATCCTGTTGCTCCACATCTAGCCTCTAGGATTCCTAACAGAGTTCTTTAGGCTCCAACATGTTTGAGTAGCCCAGCCTTTCCAGCTTGCTCACCTGCAGCCCATGCAGACTCTCTCTTAGACTGGTATACCCTGTGCACAAAAGTTCCTTAGTAGACAATACAGAGTCCCAGATCTTAAAACCCTGGTGTCTCTGCTGCAACTTAAACTTCATCATTACACCTTCATACAATTGCCTCTTGAATTTTTTGCAAAATTTTTGACACTCCCACACAAGGCTTGGCCTCAGTAGCTTTCTGGAATTTTAATATAAGCCTCCATGACCCTCACTCTTGTATGCTTCATAAATGCAAAATTAGTATCATGTTGAATATGCTAGCAAGTTCTTTTTCCATCTTGAGACATAGCCTTCCCCCCTTGAAGCACAGTTACATCAATGTCTACATGCTGACCCTGGAGAAACATTTCCATAGCTGCTTGGTTTTCCAGCAGGAAATCCCTTTAGAAGTATTCTCTCTTTAGACTCTGTTTTCCAATGAATTCTTATTTTCACAAGACTGCGCCTTTAGTGGGTAAGGGCTCATCCTGGGGCACCTTTCCCAGGGCAAGTCAACAAGTTTGCTTTAGTGGTGTGAATATTTTAACGATTACAACTGCTTTCCTCTTGCTTGCCTTTTCGGTAACTTCTACAACAGAGACACTGTCTTTCTCATCAAATAGCATCATTTCATCTTTCTGTTACTCTTTTGGATAACTCTTAATGGAGAGCTGGAGAAGAGCACTAAGTAGTAACTGTAGCGAAACCTGAATGTTATCCTGTATTGGAATTTCCTCTACCAAACAAATTAGACCACTGTTTTAAAAATAAGCCTCACTGAAGTCTCCAGGAACAAGGAGAATGCAGTCAGATTCTGAGATTCTGTCCTAGAATAATATAACACAAAAGGCCTCTAGCCTCGTTCCTCGCAGAACCCTTGTTCCATACAGGAAGCAAGTAAGATGTGAGCTACTGAATATATAAAATGGGAAAGGAAGTGGGCAGGAAACATGCAGTAACAGGGAGGATGGATATGATCAAAGAATATTATGTGCGTTATGGAAATTTAACAATAAATCTTTGTTCAATTAATATACAATATTTTAACAAACTTAGTGTTTGATATCACCCAACCTCTCTGGCTTCCTGCATCATTGGGTGGCCTCTTCCTGCTTCATGTATTGCCACCATTGTCATATGTCATGAGGTGACACAATCAAGGGAAGCCTCAGAGCCACAAAATGGGTGTGGCTTCCAAAATTGACCTCTTTCTAGTCATAAACATCTGCTTCAGTTATTTTAGTATAGGAGCAGACAGGAATTAGCATGACATTCTAGAGTACAATATTTAACATCAGCTCTTAATAATTTCAAAGAATGTTTGTAAAATCTAAGACAATGTAAGAAAATGAGCAATAAAAGCCTTAGAATGCAGCAGGGAAGGCCACCACCAGTGGAATCAAGGCACCAGGGTCCAGGCAGGCCCTGCGCCCGCTACCACTGGCCACCGCTGGTCAGTCAAGCTGCAAGCAGCAGTGGAGTTACAGCGCTTTTCACTGCACTGAAGCCACATCAAATCTCTGCCTCCCGCCAACTAGCGGCTCTCCACCATCTTGGCTCCCGGACACCAGAGAGATCTGACAACCCCAGGTAGGCTGACATAGTCTGAGGCTACCATCGCTTGGGTCTAAGCCTGACAGGCGTTGGCCTGCACCCAGGCCCTGGGCAGCCCGGTAGGCCATTTGTGTGCCAACCTGGCCAGAACGTTGTTTACCCAGCAGTCTGTCCCGGCACTTGCAGGGGGCGTGCACCGCCATCTTGCTATGGGACACCAGAGAACTCTAACAGACAAAGCCAGTTAACAGGCATAGCCCGAGGCTAACAGTGTGGGGGTCTAAGCCCGACAGGCGTTGGCCTGCACCCAGGCCCTGGGCAGCTCGGTGTGCCACCTGTGTGCCAACCCAGCCAGGAGGTTGTCTGACCGGCAGACTGCCCAGCACTTGTAGGGGTGTGCAGCACCATCTTGGTTACCTGACAGAACCAGCTAGCAGACAGAACCCAAGGTGAACATTGCTGAACATTGCTCGGGTCTAAGCCTATCAGGCCTTTGCCTGGACTCAGGGCCTGAGCAGCTAGTCTAGCCGTGTGTGCACCAACCCTGTTGGGGGATCAGCTGCCCGGCAGAGTGTTTAGCACTCAGAAAAGTTCCCCGCAGTATCCACCATCATCACTCCCTGAAGGAACAAACAAGCATCACCTGGTTCACAGAGACAACCTGGGGCAAGGCACACTAGGACTCCAAGGGCACCCAAGAGGAGGGCAGCACATTAGCAATCTGTAACGGGAAACCCAGACATCCAGTTGCGGAAATAGCCTTATATTCTCACAGGAGGTTCAAACACCAGCCAGTGACAAGACCAACTAACACCAGAGATAACAAGATGGCAAAAGGCAAATGTAGGAATGCTACTAACAGAAATCTAGGCAATATGGCAGCGTCTGAACCCACCTCTCCAATATCAGCAAGTCCTGGATACCCCCAACAAACCAGAAAAACAAGATTTGGATTTAAAATCACTGGTCATGATGATGCTAGAAGAACACAAAAAGGACATAAATGAATCTCGTAAAGAAATACAGGGGAACATGAATAAGTTAGAAACCCATATAATGGAAACACAAAAATCACTTAAAGAAATTCAGGAGAATAAGGCTCAAGAGATAGAAACCAATAAAGAAGAAATCCCCCTCCAAAAAAAACCAACTTAAAGAAATGCAAGCGAAAGTGAGTCAAATGGCAGAAGTCATGAAAGAGGAAACACAAAAATCTCTTAAAGAATTAAAGGAAAACACAAACAAACAAATGAAGGAACTGAGCAAAAACATCCTGGATCTAAAATCAGAAGTAGAAACAACTAAGAAATCACAAAGGGAGACAACTTTGGAGATAGAAAATCCTGGGAAGAAATCAAGGGCCATAGATGCAAATATCAACAACAGAATACAAGAGATGGAAAAAAGAATCTCAGATGCTGAAGATACCATAGAAACTATTGACACAACAATCAAAGAAAATGCAAAATGCAAAAAAACTTGTAAGCAAGAACATCCAGGAAATCCAGGACACAATGAGACCAAACCTAAGGATTATAGGCATAGATGAGAGTGAAGATTTACAACTGAAAGGGCCAGCAAATATCTTCAACAAAATTATAGAAGAAAACTTCCCTAACCTAAAGAGAGAGATGCCCATGAATATACAAGAAGCCTACAGAACTCCAAATAGACTGGACCAGAACAGAAATACCTCCCGTCACATAATAATCAAAACCCAAAATGTACTAAACAAAGAAAGAACATTGAAGGCAGTAAGAGAAAAAGGCCAAGTAACATATAAAGGAAGACCTATCAGAATCACACCAGACTTCTCACCAGAGATCATGAAAGCTAGAAGATCCTGGGCAGATCTCATGCAGACTCTAAGAGAACACAAATGTCAGTCAAGACTGCTAGACCCAGCAAAATTCTCAATCACCAGAGATGGAGAAATCAAGATATTCCATGACAAAACCAAATTTGCATAATATCTTTCCACAAACCCAGCCCTACAAAGAACAACAGGAGGAAAACTCCAATAGAAGGAGGGAAACTTCAGCCTGGAAAAAGCAAGATAGTAACCTTCTCTCATCAAACCCAAAAGAAGTTAACCAATCAAATTTAAAAAATAACATCAAAAATGACAGGAAGTAACAATCACTATTCCTTAATATCTCTTAACAACAATGGACTCAATGTCCCAATAAAAAGACATAGACTAACCGACTGGATACGTAAACAGGACCCTACATTTTGCTGCATACAGGAAACACACCTCAGGGTCAAAGACAAACACTACCTTAGAGTAAAAGGCTGGAAGACAATTTTACAAGCAAATGGTCTCAGGAAACAAGCTGGAGTAGCCATTCTAATATCAAATAAAATTGACTTTCAACCCAAAATCATCAAAAGAGACTCTGAGGGACACTTCTTGCTGGTCAAAGGAAAAATACAACAAGAAGAACTCTCAATCCTGAACATCTATGCTCCAAATGCAAGGGCACCCTCATTCATAAAATAAACTTTATTAAAGCTCAAAGCACACATTGCACCTAACACAATAATTGTGGGTGACTTCAACACTGCACTTTCCTCAATGGACCGATCAGGAAAACAGAAACTGAACAGGGACACAATGAAACTAATTGAACCTTGGACAAATTAGGTTTAACAGATATATATAGAACATTCTATCCTAAAGCAAAAGAATATACCTTTTTCTCAGCACCTCATGGTACCTTCTCCAAAATCGACCATATAATTGGTCACAAGACAGACCTCAACAAATATAAGAAGATCGAAATAATCCCATGCCTCCTATCAGATCACTATGGAGTAAAAGTGGTCTTCAATAGCAACAAAAACAACAGAAAACCCACATACACATGGAAACTAAACAATATTCTACTCAATGATACCTTGGTCAAGGAAGAAATAAAGAAAGAAATTAAAGACTTTTTAGAACTTAATGAAAATGAAGACACAACATACCCAAATCTATAGGACACAATGAAAGCAGTGCTAAGAGGAATACTCATAGCCCTGAGTGCCTCCAAAAAGAAAATGGAGAGAGCATACACCAACAGCTTAATGACACACCTGAAAGCCCTGGAACAAAAAGAAGCTATTTCACCCAGGAGGAGTAGAAGGCAGAAAATCATCAAACTCAGGGCCGAAATCAATCAAGTAGAAACAAACAGAACCATACAAAGAATCAACAAAACCAGGAGCTGGTTCTTTGAGAAAATCAACAAGATAGATAAACCCTTAGCCAGACTAACCAAAGGACACAGAGACAGTATCCAGATTAACTTAGAAATGAAAAGGGAGATATAACAACAAAAACTGAAGAAATTCAAATCATTAGATCCTACTACAAAAGCCTATACTCAACACAACTGGAGAATCTGGAGGAAATGGACAGGTTCCTAGACAAATATCTGACACCAAAACTAAATCAGGATCAAATAGATCATTTAAACAGTCCCATAACACCTGAAGAAATGAAAAGAGTCATAGAAAGTCTCCCAACCAAAAAAAGGGCGGGACGAGATGGCTTCAGTGCAGAATTCTATCAGACCTTCATAGAAGACCTAACACCAATACTCTTCAAACTATTCCACAAAATAGAAACAGAAGGAACACTACCCAACTCGTTCTATGAAGCCACAATTACGCTGATACCAAAACCACACAAAGATCCAACAAAGAAAGAGAACTTCAGGCCAATTTCTCTTATGAATATCGATGCAAAAATACTCAATAAAATTCTTGCCAACTGAATCCAAGAACACATCAAAATGATCATCCACCATGATCAAGTAGGCTTCATCCCAGGGATGCAGGGATGGTTCAATATAAGAAAATCCATCAATGCTATCCACTACATAAAAAAACTCAAAGAAAAAAAAACATATGATCATCTCATTAGATGCAGAAAAAGCATTTGACAAAATTCAGCCTCCTTTCATGCTAAAAGTCTTGGAAAGAACAGGAATTCAAGGCCCATATATAAACATCGTTAACGCAATATACAGCAAACCGGTAGCCAACATCAAACTAAATGGAGAGAAACTTGAAGCAATCCCACTAAAATCAGGGACTAGACACGGCTGTCCTCTCTATATATATCTTTTCAATATAGTACTTGAAGTTCTAGCTAGAGCAATTAGACAACATAAGGAGGTCAAGGGGATACAAATTGGAAAGGAAGAAGTGAAATTTTCTCTATTTGCAGATGACATGATAGTCTACTTAAGTGACCCGAAAACCTCCACCGGAGAACTCCTACAGCTGATAAACAACTGCAGCAAAGTGGCTGGTTATAAAATCAACTCAAGCAAATCATTTGTCTTCCTATACTCAAAGTATAAGCAGGCTGAGAAAGAAGTTAGGGAAATGACACCCTTCACAATAGCCACAAACAATATAAAGTATCTTGGTGTGACTCTAACCAAACAAGTGAAAGATCTATATGACAAGAACTTCAGGTATCTGAAGAAGGAAGTCGAAGAAGACCTCAGAAAATGGAAAAATCTGCCATGCTCATGGATCGGCAGGATTAATATAGTTAAAATGGCCATCTTGCCAAAAGCAATCTACAGATTCAATGCAATCCCCATCAAAATCCCAACTCATTTCTTCACAGAGTTAGAAAAAGCAATTCTCAAATTCATCTGGAATAAGAAAAAAACCAGGATAGCTAAAACTATTCTCAACAACAAAAGAAATTCTGGGGGAATCAGTATCCCTGACTTCAAGCAATACTACAGAGCTCTAGTGTTAAAAACTGCATGGTATTGGTACAGTGACAGACAAGTGGACCAATGGAATAGAACTGAAGATCCAGAAATGTACCCACACACCTATGGTCACTTGATCTTCGACAAAGGAACCAAAAACCTCCAGTGGAAAAAAGAAAGCCTTTTCAAGAAATGGTGCTGGTTCAATTGGAGGTCAGCATGCAGAAGAATGCGAATTGATCCATTCTTATCTCCATGTACTAAACTTCACTCCAAGTGGATCAAGGACCTCCATGTAAAACCAGACACACTGAAACTAATAGAAAAGAAACTGAGGAAGACCCTAGAGGACATGGGCACGGGGGAAAAATTCCTGAACAGATCTCCAATAGCTTATGCTCTAAGATCAAGAATTGACAAATGGCGCCTCATAAAATTACAAAGTTTCTGTAAGGCAAAGGACACTGTTAAAAGGACAAAATGGCAACCATCAAATTGGTAAAGGATATTCACCAACCCTACATCTGATAGAGGGCTAATATCCAATATATACAAAGAAAGAAGTTAGACCCCAGGGAACCAAATAACCCTATTAAAAATGGGGTACAGATCTAAACAAAGAATTTTCACCTGAAGAAATTCAGATGGCCGAGAGGCACCTTAAGAAGTGCTCAACATCATTAGTCATTAGGGAAATGTAAATCAAAACAACCCTGAGATTTCACCTTAAACCAGTCAGAATAGCTAAGGTCAAAAACTCAGGAGACAGCAGGTGTTGGCTAGGATGTGGAGAAAGAGGAACACTCCTCCACTGCTGGTGGGGATGTAAGATGGTACAACCACTTTGGAAATCAGTCTGGCTGTTCCTCAGAAAACTGGACATGACACTTCCAGAGGACCCTGCTATACCTCTCCTGGGCATATACCCAAAGGATTCCCTGGCATGCAATAAAGACACATGCTCCATTATGTTCATAGTAGCCTTATTTATAATAGCCACAAGTTGGAAAGAACCCAGATGCCCCTCAAAGGAGGAATGGATACAGAAAATGTGATATATTTACACAATGGAATACTACTCAGCAATTAGAAACAATGAATTCACAAAATTTTTAGGCAAATGGTTTGATCTGGAAAATATCATCCTAAGTGAGGTAACCCAGTCACAAAAGAATACACATGGAATGCAATCTCTGATAAGTGGATATTAATTAGCCCAGAAGCCCTGAATACCCAAGGCACAAATCGCATAACAAATGACTCCCATGAAGAAGTATGAGAAGGTCCTGATCCTGGAAAGGATTGCTCTAGCATTGGAGGGGAATATAAAGACAGAGAAAAAAAGAAGGGAGGTCATTGGAGAATGGATGGAGAGAAGAAGGTTTATGGGACATATGGGGAGGGGCGATCCGGGAAAGGAGAAATCATTTGGAATGTAAACAAAGAATATAGAAAATAAAAATATTAAAAAAAAAGAAAACTCCAATACGAGGAGGGAAACTACACCCTGGAAAAAGCAAGATAGTAACCTTCTTTCATCAAACCCAAAAGAAGATAACCACTCAAATATAAAAATAACATCAAAAATGACAGGAAGTAATAATCACTATTCCTTAATTTCTCTTAACATCAATGAACTCAATTCCCCAATCAAAAGACATAGACTAACAGACTGGATAAGGAAACAGGACCCTACATTTTGCTGCATACAGCAAACACACCTCAGTGTCAAAGACAAAAACTACCTTAGAGTAAAAGGATAGAAGACAATTTTACAAGCCAATGGTCTCAGGAAACAAGCCAGAGTAGCCATTCTAATATCAAATAAAATTGAATTTCAACCTAAAGTCATCAAAAGAGACACAGAAGGGCACTTCTTGCTGGTCAAAGGAAAAATCCACCAAGAACTCTCAATTCTAAACATCTATGCGCCAAACGCAAGGGCACCCTCATTCATAAAAGAAACTTTACTAAAGCTCAAAGCACACATTGCACCTAACACAATAATTGTGGGTGACTTCAACACCCCACTCTCCTCAACAGACTGATCAGGAAAACAGAAACTAAACAGGGATGCAGTGAAACTAATTGAAGCTTTGGACCAATTAGATTTAGCAGATATATATATATATATAGAACTTTTCATCCCAAAGCAAAAGAGTATACCTTTTTCTCAGCACCTCATGGTACCTTCTCCAAAATCGATCATATAGTTTGTCACAAGACAGACCTCAACAAATATAAGAACATCAAAATTATCCCATGCCTCCTGTCACATCACTATGGAGTAAAAGTGGTCTTCAATAACATCAAAAACAACAGAAAGCCTACATACACATGGAAACTGAACAATACCCTACTCAATGATACCTTGGTCAAGGAAGAAATAAAGAAAGAAATCAAAGACTTTTAGAATTTAACGAAAATGAAGGCACATCATACCCAAATTTATGGGACACAATGAAAGCAGTGCTAAGAGGAAAATTCATAGCTTTGAGTGCCTCCAAAAAGAAATTCAAGAGAGCATATGCTAGAAGCTTAATGGCACAACTTAAAGCTCTGGAACAAAAAAAAAAAAAGAAGCTAATTCACCCAGGAGGAGGAGAAGACAAGAAATCATCAAACTCAGGGCTGAAATCAATCAAGTAGAAACTAAGAGAACCATACAAAAAAAATCAATAAAACCAGGAGCTGGTTCTTTCAGAAAATCAACAAGATAGATAAACCCTTAGCCAGACTAACCAAAGGGCACAGAGACAGTATCCAAATTAACAAAATTAGAAATGAAAAGGGAGATATAACAACAGAAACCAAGGAAATTCAAAAAATTATCAGATCCTACTACAAAAGCCTGTACTCAACACAACTGGAGAATCTGAAGGAAATGAACAATTTCTTAGACAGATACCAAATACCAAAATTAAATCAGGATCAAATAGATCATCTAAACAGACCCATAACCCCTAAAGAAATAGAAGGGGGTCATAGAAAGCCTTCCAACCAAAAAAAAAGCACAGGACCAGATGGTATTAGTGCGGAATTCTATCAGACTTTCAAAGAAGACCTAACATCCATACTCTCCAAACTATTCCACCAAATAGAAACAGAAGGAACACTACCCAACTCGGTTCTGTGAAGCCACAATTACGCTGATACCAAAACCACACAAAGATCCAACTAAGAAAAAGAATTTCAGGCCAATATCCCTTATGAATATCAATGCAAAAATACTCAATAAAATTCTTGCCCACCGAATCCAAGAACACATCAAAATGATCATTCCCCAAGATCAAGTAGGCTTCATCCCAGGGATGCAGGGATGGTTCAATATACGGAAATCCATCAATGTCATCCACTACATAAACAAACTCAAAGAAAAAAACTACATGATCATTTCATTAGATGCTGAAAAAGCATTTGACAAAATTCAGCATCCTTTCATGATAAAAATCTTAGAAAGAACATGAATTTAAGGCCTATATCTAAACATTGTAAAAGCAATATACAACAAACTGGTAGCCAACATCAAACTAAATGGAGAGAAACTTGAAGCAATCCCACTAAAATCAGGGATTAGACAAGGCTGCCCCCTCTCTCCATATCTTTTCAATATAGTTCTTGAAGTCCTAGCTAGAGCAATCAGACCACATAAGGACGTCAAAGGGACACAAGTTGGAAAGGAAGAAGTCAAACTATGACTATTTGCAGATGAATACAATTAAGTATGAGTACATTAAGTATGATAGTATACTTAATGACCCAGAAAACTCTACCAAAAAACTCCTACAGCTGATAAACAACTTCAGCAAAGTGGCTGGTTACAAAATCAACTCAATCAGTAGCCTTTCTATACTCAAAGGATAAGCAGACTGAGAAAGAAATTAGGGAAATGACATCCTTCATAATAGCCACAAACAGCATAAAGTATCTTGTGGTGACTCTAACCAAACAAGTTAGACCTATACCACAAAAACTTCAAATCTCTGAATAAGGAAATTAAAGAAGACCTTAGAAAATGGAAAAATCGTCCATGCTCGTGGATTGGCAGGATTAATATAGTTAAAATGGCCATCTTGCCAAAAGCAATCAACAGATTCAATGCAATCCCCATCAAAATCCCAACGCATTTCTTCATAGAGTTAGAAAGAGCAATTCTCAAATTCATCTGGAATAACAAAAAACCCAGGATGGCTAAAACTATTCTCAACAGTAAAAGAACTTCTAGGGGAATCAGTATCCCAGACCTCAAACATTACTACAGAGCAATAGTGATAAAAGCTGCATGGTATTTGTACAATGTCAGGTAAGTGAATCAATGGAATAGGATTGAAGACTCAGAAATGAACCCACACACCTATCGTCACTTGATCTTTGACAAAGGAGCTGAAAACATCCAGTGGTAAAAAGATAGCCTTTTCAAAAGATGTTGCTGGTTCAACTGGAGGTCAGCATGCAGAAGAATTCGAATTGATCCATTCTTATCTCCTTGTACTAAGCTCAACTCCAAGTGGATCAAGGACCTCCACATAAAACCTGAACCACTGAAACTAATAGAAAAGAAACTGGGAAAGACTCTTGAGGACATGGGCACAGGGAAAAAGTTCCTGAACAGAACACCAATAGCTTACGTTCTAAGATCAAGAATTGACAAATGAGACCTCATAAAATTACAAAGTTTCTGTAAGGCAAAGGACACTGTCAGAAGGACAAAACGTCAACCAACAGATTGGGAAAGGATCTTCACCAACCCCAAATCTGACAGAGGGCTAATATCTAATATATACAAAGAACTCCAGAAGGTAGACACCAGAGAACCAAATAATTCTGTTAAAAAGTGGGGTACAGAGCTAAACAACGAATTTTCCCATGAAGAATGTCGGATGGCTGAGAAGCATCTTAAGAAATGTTCAACATCATTAATCATTAGGGAAATGCAAATCAAAATAACCTTGAGATTTCACCTCACACCAGTCAGAATGGCTAAGGTCAAAAACTCAGGAGACAGCAGGTGTTGGCGAGGATGTGGAGAAAGAGGAACACTCCTCCACTGCTGGTGGAATTGCAAGATGGTACAACCTCTTTGGAAATCAGTCTGTCGGTTCCTCAGAAATCTGGGTATGACACTTCCTGAGGACCATGCTATACCACTCCTGGATATATACCCAGAGGATTCTCTGGTATGCAATAAAAAAAATACATGCTCTACTATGTTCATAGCAGCCCTGTTTGTAATCGCCAGAAGCTGGAAAGAACCCAGGTGACCCTCAACAGAGGAATGGATACAAAATATGTGGTATATTTACACAATGGAGTACTATTCAGCCATCAGAAACAATGAATTCATGAAATTCTTAGACAAATGGATGGATATGGAGAACATCATATTAAGTGAGGCAACCCAGTCTCAAAAGATCAATCATGGTATGTACTCACTGATAAGTGGATATTAGCCTAGAAATGTGGAATACCCAAGACATAATCCACATATTAATTGATGTCCAAGAGGAACAGAGGAGTGGTCCCTGGTTCTGGAAAGACTCAGTGCAGTAGTATAGGGGAATACCAGAACAGGGAAGTGGGAAGGGTTGGATGGAGGAATCAGGGGAGGGAAGAGGACTTATGTGACCTTCGGGAAGTGGGGAGCCAGAAAAGGGGGAATTGTTTGAAACGTAAATAAAAAAAAATATCGAATAAAAAATATAGGGTAGAGATCTAAGCAGAGTTTTCCAATAGGAAACTAAATTGGCTGAGGAACATGTTCAACACCCATAGTTATTAGGGAAATGCAACTCAAAATGGCGTTGAGTTTTCATTATGCACCTCTTGGAATGGTTGGGACCAATAGAAAGAGTGACCACACACACTGGCAAGGATGTGAAATAAGAGGAGCACCCATCCATTGCTGGTGGGAGTGCAAACTTGTACAAGCACTATGGAAATCAGTGTGGCAATTCCTTAGGAAGGTGAAAGTAAATCTATCTCAAGATCCAGCTATATCACTTTTGGGTATATACCATAAGATGCTTCATCCTACCCCAGAAACACTTGCTCAACCATTTTCATTGCCATTCCACTCATAATATATGGAAATTGGAAAGTACCTAGATGTACCTCAACAGAAGACTTGATAAAGAAAACATGTTACATTTACACAATGGAATATTACTCAGGCTCTAGACTCAATTCCCTAGTATTGCAAACAACAACAAATCCACAGAACCCCTAATATATTAAAATCAAATATCAAAAACCTTATATTATAATATCAAAGAATAATAAATCAGTATGTATTACTTGAACTAAGGATAACTTCAATTATTATTTCATTTAGCAGCTAAGCCATCGAGTTAAATAAAGACACAAAAGGAATCACTATTTTCAAATCTTTAAAAAAAAAAAAGGCCTTAGAACATTGTGTACCCAAAGCACAGATATATAATCCACTCAAATGAAATGAACTGAGCTTTAATTACAAGTCATTTTGCTTTATTGGGGAAAAAACCAAAGTCAATACAGATTTAATTGATTCTGGTTCTGGTTCACACCTGATGGAGGAAACTGGACAGAGGATTCCATATTGTGGCCAGGGGTTGGTGTGAACAGGGATAAGGGAGCTGCTGAAGGGTGGATATTCAGGGGCTCCTCCTCTGGACTTTTGAAAGAAGTAACCATAGCATTCGTCACCTAAACCAGACATGTTTGAGTGAATGGTGGTTCTGACAACTAGAATATCACAAGAGCAAATATAAATCTATTTTCTTGGGTAAACCCTCTTGGGGGAAGGGAAAGAAATTTCTTCCTTTTTCAGCCTTAATAGTCTCTAAATAGGAAAGTGATGACTCAGAAGCCTCATATCTGGTTCACGGATCTTTCTTTCTAGAAAAATATTGCAGTTAATGAGTGTTTTCCAGAGGATGCATCATTTGCTTCTAATTACATTAACATACTTGTCTGTATTTCTGTAATTATACTAAGAACTCTGCATGCGAAAGCAATAGTTCTTGGAGATGTTTTGGAGCATAGATGTTCTAAATATTTAATTTATATAGTTTTTAATGGTTGCTTACATGTATAATTAATAATATGTCTGCTCTAGATGGTATTAGTGTTACAGAAATGCAGCTACTTCATCCAATGAGTAATTCTTTAGAATGAGGTAACCAAGTAAGGAGGAAAGTTATCATTTGTTGGATTGACAAATAAACTCACATTGAGCCAGTGGCTAAGGAAGTGTTTAGTGCATAAGCAAGATCACATCTGCACCTATTTTCCTATTCTTTCAATTCTTCTTAAAAAGGTGAGATTAATGTCAACATAGAATTGAAGACAGATTAAAAACAATCCATCTTGATTTTAATAACATGAAAAACACTGAGCATGCTCTGCTACTATTCATCAATATGCACTCCTGTTGTTCACATCATTTTAGAAGTCTGAAAAGAGAACGTCCCTACCCCCAGACCAATTTCCTACCACAACTGCTCTGACACACTTGCCTGGGTTTGATCACCTTATGAAAAAGAAGAAGTTTCCTTTGGGTTTCAGCAAGCGCATTCAAGGCTGCCTCTGGAGAGCAACCGGAGGTGAGCCATGAGGCTCTGCATTTGATTAGGGCTCGGGTGTGATGACTGCCTGCTTCATGTTGCCACAGGGTATAGAAATGTAGCTTCCCAAGTGCTTGCTTACATTACACACCCCAGGCATGCAAGAACTCGGGTGCAAATAAAATAGAAATGGGGCCCTAGAACATTCTATTCCCAAAGAACTCAGATTCAGCAGCACATAGAGTAATAAGATGCAAAAGTGTCCCCAAAATGAGTTCTAGAGACTATAATTCACAACGTCCTAGTATCTCCACCAAAAGCCCAAGAAAACCTTACCTCTGAATGCACGGAGCGACAATGTCGGGTTTCTGCATTTGCCAGATTCACTCTGACAGTCATGTTTGCACAGCTACTGGCTGGCTTGTGCTCCAGTTATCTTAGTGTGGAAACAAACCATTAAAACTTACTAATATAAAACCATGGGTATTGTATTGTGTTTTCATATTTTTGTAGGTTGGGACTTGGGACAGCAAATAGGAAGGGCAGCTTTTGAATGTTCTACAGTGTTTGGGTTCTTGGCCACAAACAGGGCCTCAGCTGAGAAGTGGAAGAACCAGGACAAGGAGAATTACTTCCAAGATGTCATCTTCAGTCAGTTCCTTGGCTGGGTGAATTGAAGACTGGCTAACTAAACTATGAGACATCACCTTCATGTGGCTTGTGTCTGAGGTCTGAATGGATGGCTTATGAAGACGGTTCCTGGAGGACAAGCAGAATTGAGATACACAGAAACCACCACCTGCCCTGTGAGCTATTAGTCAGGTGTTGCTAATTCCATTAGAAACACAAGGAGGGGTATGGGCCTCCTAGAAGAACAAGAGACCAGGATTCTGAAGCTGTGTTTTAAAGACACAATGTATAATATTAGTAAGAGTGCTCTGTTTCCCTTAGTCCTTCCTGCTAAAGTTGAATTCAGGGCTAACCATTAAGAAGCTGATTTCTGATTCCAGCTGTGGAGGTCCCTCCCTGCACAGGGAGTAAGGGCTCAGCAAACTATGCAACCACTATGGAAATCTTCCCTAGTAGGGAGAACGGATAATGGAAAGTGGCAAACTATCCATCCAACAACATCTGTCCTAAAGAGGTTGGCCTCATATTGTCCATAACTGGTGATTTGGATTCAATATTTTCTCTAATTTTTGTTGGTGTTATCAACCCTAACAACCTAAAGATAGCAAGCTATTGTAACAACAATTTTTATTACGCCAGTTATAATTAGCTTCCTCTGTTTCTCTCAGTGAGTTTAGGGATAAAATGTGTTCTACACAGAAAAATTAGTAAATGGATCTAGGAGGTTGAAGTGAGAGATTTATTGGTCTTCAGACTTGGTGCCTGAGTTCCTGGACTCTGGCGGTTCTTTTGTTCTTTACTCTCCTGTTATTGCTGGCAGTGAGTGTCATCTCTGCTCAGGCTTCTATCTCAAACTGCCAGTTACTGGATGACTTAAAAACAGAGATTTCTCTTCTCCTGGTTCTGTAGGTAGGAAAGTTCAGGATTAAAGCAGCAGAGTTGTCCAGTGAGACATTGATTCTTGGAGGGTTCCATGTCTTCTTCATCCATGCTCACATGATGCAGACCAGAGATCTCAGATCTCTTTTCTAAGGGTAATAATTCCATCAGGAAGTCCAACCTTCAAGATCAAATCTAGTGTGACTTAGCTATCTCCAAAGCTGGGGTGGGAGTGGGGGGGGCACTAGGATGTCAATAGTCAGAAAGGACACAAACATTCACTCCACAACATTGATAATGTTGCCTGGATTTTTTGAAATTATGTTGCTGATGTTTTGAAACAGGGCATTATCATGTAGCCCAGGTTATCCTTATCCTACTATGTAACCCAAAGTAATCTCATGCACAGGCAATCATTTAGAGCAGCCTTCTGATTGCTAGAATTTCAGGCATGCCCCACTATACCGGACTTGACCCAGTTTTTAAATGGTAGTAGAATGAATTGAAATAGTGGGGGGGGGGGCGTATATGTAAATACTGAAGAGAATTGAGACTCATTCTCCCCATGTTGTTTTCTTTTTTTTATTATTATTATCATCTAAGCAGTAAAACACAGTTTTTTTCATGGTCCCAAGAAATGGGAAGCTAAGGCAAAATATCATGCACTGTGACTATTCGCGATCTGAAGGTTGGTGATGTCTACAAAACCAGCTCTGCTTCTCCACCCCCTTTCTATCCTTGGTTCTGTGTCTTGTGTCTCTTGCCTTATGTGCTTCCCTGTCTGAAAAAGTGATGGGAAAAGGATCTATTTCCTAAAGTGGTTGTAAAACTTAGGTGAAATTATGCAAGTCAAACGCTTAGCATATGATAAATATGCAATAAATCGGTAACTGTTAACTGTTCTTAGTGATTATAATTCTGGTCCCAGATGGAGTTGATTTCAACTTTTCGCTCTCTCTGCATAAGCACAACTCTGAAGATTCATTTCTGGCCTAAAACTGTGTCTTTTCCATGCTCACCTTTAGCCGATTTGCTTCTAAATACACAGAAAACAAGAAAAACATCTTTCTCTGAGGGATGTCCAATATATAGCCAAAGCACTATAATTGCCTTAGGGTCTTAGAGCCTTTACATATGCAATGCAACATCCTAAAGTCACTGCTGTTTTCTTTCTAGTTTCCTTTTGCTCCCCTTTCAAGAACATATACCCCAAGTAGGGCATATGGTAACCAATGATGACCTGGTATTTGAGAGTCCACACTACTGTCCCTCACTATCAAATTCCCCAACGTGGACCTACATTTGCTAGAAACGGCTTTAACAATTCATACCATACCATGGGAGCCAAGAACACAGACCAGAACCCAGAATCCTCAAACTACAATACATCTGATTGATCCCTTAGTCTACAGGCCCCATTTTGGACAGGCTGTTTCCTGTGGGCCATTTCAGCTCTAATTTCTCCTCATTACATCGTGTCACTATTTACACAATGTGGCCATTGGTAAGCTGGTGCCTACTTGTACTGGGTCACAAGACCTAGCTGATTTTTGACTTTTCAGGAAATTTGTGAAATAAGAGCATCTTGTGAAAATTAAGTCACGCAAACTTATCACTCACTGGATTACTAAATACAACAATGACAAATGACTCTGAACTCTTCACAGCCTAATTATCTTACTGCGTTTTTTTCCTGTTTTATGTACCTTTGGGGTTTCTTGTGGCTGTCGTATCACTGCCATAGTAATAACACGTGATGGATGCTATTTTTATACTCTCTTGCTGTTTGGCAATTGGTAGCATGTCAATAGCTTTAAATTGATTCGTGGTAGCTGTCAAAAGCTTGATTTATTCTTTCCTTTGGGTAACCTAGACACGAGAAAATGATGCATGGGACTCTAATAATGTGTCAACGTAAGTGTGTCTGTTGCCAATAAATTATGAATAGCACACAGAAATGAGAGCTATTCTCTTAGTAGTTAGTGCTAGGGGCTGCTCACACCTTTAGAGCATAGTGAGCATCAAGTACACACACACACACACACACACACACACACATTGCTTCCTTTCATTTCATTCTTATTCATTAATAGAAATACAAATATTAAGGTCTTATCATACAGGGCCCACACTGATTCACCAATTGTACCTATGGACTATCTACACAAGGACAAAGACTTCAAAAAATCAGTCATCAATCAGTTGGTAATACAGAAGCCCATTTTAAAGTAGAAAATGAATAGAATAAATATTTAAAATACAGTTTTTCCTTACAATATTCTGATTGTAGTTTTCCCTGCCTCAACTCCTCCCAGCCCTCATCCAAATCCACATCCTTGCTATCTCTTTCTCTCATTAGAAAATAAGATGCATTTGCATACATCTATGCAAAACATAAAATACATAACATAAAATAGATCTAAACAAAAAAAAAGGACCTATATGTTGTTTATGGGCTAGAGCTTAAGAAGTCCAATATTCTTGGTAGAAGGCATCACAGGGTAAGGATACCACTTCAGATCTCATCTTCTTGTGAAGCTACAAATATTGTCATTGAGCCCAAGCCTGTAACCTACATAATGATTTGCTGCATTACTGGGTCATTAATGCAGATCTGCCACACATGGCCATTGTGTTGTTTCACTTTGATCTTGTTCATCGTGTGAAATACAAATATCAGTCACAAATATTTAATACCAACTACCTCCAAAGCCTGATGTCTGTACACCATTAACACATGAATTTGAGGGTTAAGTTTTCATCACATGTACTTCCATTCAGATATTCACAAAGAAGAGCTACCTGGGATGGTGCTTTTGCCTAATGTCTTGATAACAATGTAATTCATACAGTCTGACAACAGACATGGACCTGTGACTGAGGTTCACAGGTTGTAGAATGCCACAGAAATTTAGTGGGTCCTCTGTGGTCACCAAACTGAACCTGACTGCCAGCAAAGCATCAAGAGAAGGCAGCAGAGAAAACAGACAAGGCGTTCCCGGTGGAAAAGATCCTGAATGTGTTTCGCCCTTGCTACCTTCTCCCACTGTCTGCTAAGGCAAGTCTCAGCAACGCACACTGCTCGACTTGCCTCCACATGAAGAGACACGGAGCCTTGTGGCTTTTGTCAGACCTGAGAGATTATTAAACTTAAGCCTTCATCATAAGAGGACACATGGCTGTGAATGATTGCACAAAGGTCTCGCCCATGCCACGGCTTCATAACCACCCCTTAAAATTCAAAAAGATGACTCAAAAATGTCTTATCAGTCAGATGGGATGATGTAGAAATAATCTAGGAAAACGAAATTGCATAGTAGAAAACAGGGGGCTCAGAGGGACATGGTCAATAAATAGCCAATAAAAAATATAGGAAGAGAGTTGTTGGTAACTTGAGTTTGTAGGAAGAAAAGGAGACAGTGTTTGACTCAAAAGAAGAAAAAACTCTGCCTTTGATTGCAGAAAATCTTTTAGAGAAAAGTATGATTTACAATTTATCTTCTATGTTAATTAAAACACTTTTTAATAAGTATTAAATAATATATTTGCTATTACATTGTATGAGGAAAATTATTATGACCTCTCAACATAATGAAACCTTTACAGGAAAGTATCTATTGTAATTCTCTGACAAAGATTTTATAAATATAGAGACTATCATTGAAACTCTAATTTTTTAAATTCATTGGTCCCATGATCACATTTTTTCCTCAGGACATTGAATACACAAATATAATAGAAACTTTGTTTTCCAAATTTGTGTTTCTCATGTTGCTAAAATCATTTGCACAATCCCATCAGGCCATCTATCTGGGAGCCCAGATTGAAGCATGTGCTCAAGAAAACTGCATTTAGACTTTGAGCTATTTACTGAGCTCCTAACACACGGAAGACACGGAATCAGTGGAGGAGACAGTTAAACAAACTGTAAACGTTATGCATGTTAGCGCTAGGGAGCCTGCAGTAACCTAGGAATTACTGTACCATGGAGATCTCAACCTTTGTTCCTTTCAGAAATGCCCAGCTTGCAGTGTAGGAGATGATACTTCCTGAGTGTTCTAAATCAAGACCTTTTAAATAAATTTAAAACTGCATATTCTTTTAATTTAAGAACGAGGAGCTGGGAAGGACATACATAAATATAGAGATAGATTGAATCATTTACCATCATGAGATCAACAAATTGATCAATCATTTACCATCAGCTGTTTCCTCAGAGCTGCCAGTAAGTCCTTGCAAAGTACACAATTAATATTTATGAGTGGGATATGCAGGTTCTGCCGTATCAGGACACAGTCCATGGGTGAAGCTGTGGGAGGAGAGTTTGGGAGCCTGTGAGAAAATTCCAAGTAGACAGGATCAGAATCTTGTAACTTCTATTCTTCCATAACAAGAATTTGTTCTTGGAATGTGCTTTTGGGCTCCTCCCCGGTGTAACAGTGGGACTGGGCTTCACTGTAGATGACCCATCTTCTTACCCATCATTCTTCAAAATGATCTCCTCCTCATTAAATAAGCATAAACTCACAAGATCTTACCCTTGTATACAACTTGAACATCAGTGAAACTTCCGTAACTCTCAGAATAGCCTCAGAATGGAAATGGCCTAATACCCTGAATAACATTCGTTAGTTTGTATGAGACTTCAGTCTGCCTCATTTTTAGACTCCATGATGCGAAACAGGGCAACAATACTGCATCAGTCAATGCTTGGCAAACCGTCTAACTTCTCTACAGTTCTTTTTTCTTCCACATATTTTTTCTTCCATCAGATATTTTCTTTATTTACATTTCAAATGTTATCCCCTTTCATCATTTGCCCTCTGAAACCTCCCTATACCATACCCCCTCCCCCTGCTCACCAACCCACCAACTCTTGCTTCTCTGTCCAGGTATTCCCTACACTGTGGCATCGAGCCTTCACAGGACCAAGGGCCTCTCCTGTCATTGATGTCTGACAAGGCCATCCTCTGCTACATATGCACCTGGAGCCATGGGTCCCTCCATGTATACTCTTGGGAGCTGTAGGGGTACTGCTTTGTTCATATTGTTGTTCCTTCCATGGGGTGGTAAACCCCTTCAACTCCTCCATTGGGAACCCTGTGCTCAGTCCATTGGTGGGCTGTGAGCATCCACTTCTGTATTTGTCAGGTACTGGCAGAGCCTCTCAGGAGACAGCTAGATCAGGCTCCTGTCAGCCAGCACTTCTTGGCATCCACAATAGTGTCTGGGTTTGGTAACCCAGGACACCCATGGATCCCCAGGTGGGGAAGTCACTAAATGGCCTTTCCTTCAGTCTCTGTTCCACACTTTGTCTCTGTATCTCCTCCCATGGGTATTTTGATTCCCCTCCTAAGAAGAACCAAAGAATCTACACTTTGGTCTTCCTTCTTCTTGAGCTTCATGTGGTCTATGAATTGTATCTTGGGTATTCCTAGTTTCTGGGCTAATATCCACTTATCAGTGAGTGTATATGTATGTTACCTCACTCAGGATGATATCTATTTTCTTAATACTATGGTAGCCTAAATTGCCCCATTTCCTTGATGATGGTGGCAGGGTTTGCTGTGGAAAAAGAAAAGATTTAAAAATTTTTGAAAACTTCATCTGAATTGAGTCATCCTTCCTGGATAACAAAGAGACATTTATTTATACCTAGTAGATATTTTATCCAATCCCAGAAAAGCATCACAGTTCCAGACCACAACTTCTGTGCTTTATGTTCTTAAGAGGACAGGCAGCTAGTTCTTTTTATCCACATGAGATGTGTCTATTTTCAAGAAGGAAGATGTTCTTGCTGTGGGGATGTGAATAGGCTTCCCAGGGAAACTTGGAAAGAAACTCAATAGGCTTTTCTTTGACACTGAGCCTACAGTGGGTTGGAATGTACTGCACTTCCATTTGCAAGATCTGTAAGACTAGTAATATCCCTATTCAAATATCACTATTCAAAACATCACTGTTCAAACAGTGAAAAGTCTCCTGCATTCCTGTTGGGATGATGGTTAGGAAGGGAAAAGAGGTAAAGGGTGTGTTTCCACAGAGAATAAGAGAGTCTCATGATCAGCAGTTGGAAGCCCAGAGAAAGACATTTTGTAAGGGTAGGTTATAGAAAAGAAAGGAAGCTAGGAGAGAGAACCCCAGAGCCATCACCTTTGGAACCCAACTCATTAGACACAATTACAAACTTGTCTGAAGCCTAAACCCTTGGTTAAACTATCTTCAGATCAGCATGATAACTCAGATCAACCCCTCACAAGCAAACCCAACAGCCTGAGTTCTGCCCCAGCATGCAGAGGGATGGGGGTTCGACAGGGACCCTAGGAGAGAAGGACAGAGAAATAGAGACAGGAGACGCGAAGAATAAGGCCAAGACCAACTTTGTCCAAGGCCCCCAAAACTATATTTTCTCAGGGAACTTATACAGGCAGGGGAAGAAGTAAGGCAAATGGGATTTTTCCACATAGCCAGGGCATTCTGCCAAGGTGAATCTCTAGCAGCTGTAAGATGTTTTCTTCTTCTGGCAGGGTGCAGTGACCATTGACCACCCAATTTCTCCAAGGTGAGGAGAAGTCAAAACCTAAGCCTATCCTTAAAAATCTAAATACAAAGTAAGGTCAGTTTGGCTTCTGGCAGAGTTCTATGCCAAAACCCATTTAGTAGAAAAAGAAAACTAATTCCTGTAAGTTGGCCTCTGAACTCCAAACACACAATCCAAGGCATGTGGCACACATATAGACATACAGAGCATAAATGAACATATGTAACAAGATAATATCTTCCTCTTCTAGCTTTAATTATTTATGTGCTGGGGAAAGACTGAACAGGATTTGATTCCAGGAAGAGTAGAGAGAGAATGTCTGGTGACCCCAGATGGCAACTGAAAAGGAGACATCACTTGCCAACATGACAGCTCACCATGAATCAAAAAGTCTGCATGACCAAGAACAAAAAATGGTCAAACACACATTAGGGTACCTAATAAAAATAACTGACAATCTGTAAAGTGTTGTACAAATGGAGATGTTTTAAATTATGGTCTAATAATACAATTACACGCAAACTGACTTCAAGTTCCTCCTCTAGGACTCAAGAAGCTTTTAAAGTCCTTTGTATTACCAGTCTTAGTTGAAAATTACCTTAAATTGGGTATGGGCTTTTGAATGGACACTTGGCTTCTTCCCCGGGTACACTAGGTGAGAATGTGAGGAGATACTTGCAGCACACAATCTGTGTAAGGAGGAACCACTGTTACTCACTGAACTATTTTAAGATGTGTGCCTTGACCCAGACAATACAAAAAGTGTCAGAGACAAAGATTTAGAACACTTTGTACTCTTAGGGCATCTCACTGGAAGGAAGAAGGCAGGTGACAATTGAGTTGAATGTAGGACAGACCAAGTGTGCTATAATGAAACCTTCACTCTTCTTAGAGACAAACCAAGCGGAAAACATTCTGTTCCAAGGAGATGGAATTGCTAACCCCACCTCTGTCGATACGCCTACAGGTTTGAGTTCTGTGTCCTATTCCTTATACATCATCTGATCTCAGGTAGCTATTTGACTTTTATTTGTTTCTATTTTCTAGTTTTGGGGGTTAATAAAAGTGTCCGCTTCAAACAATTATGAGATCTAAAAAAATAGTCTTAAGAAGTTCTCAAAAGAGCCATGATAAAAAACTGAACCTGTAAATGCTACCCATTGAGAGTGTTATGGTTCCAACCAAGTTCAAGGAAAAGCAAAATGGCCAGAATTCTGAGAAAGAAAATAAATTTCAGTTAGGTAAGCATTATGAAGCCTGAAATTTCATGAATGAGAAGACATGGTGAATCTGAGTGTTGCTGATAAATGAGTTATTTTCCTTGTTTTCTGGAAACCCTATTATTTGTTCAGCTATAAATAATCTAACCATTACCTTCGCCACTGCAGAGACTCAATGTCTGACTTTATTACATCTTCCTTTCATAGCATACACTTGCTTACAAGATCCTTCTCTCTGATCCTTCTCTCTTCAGTATTAATACCTGTCACCAATTGTTTCTGTAATTCATGTTGAGACTTTCTAAGAGGGACTCTAATCAATCCAGAATATCTCTCTGCCAAGCAAATAACTTCTTATCAGCCACATGATAGATATTTGATGAGGAGCTACCTGGGGTTCTTTGAGTTGGGCATCTGCCTCTGGTGCAGTTTTTAGAAGCTACTAAGATAGCATTGGATAGAATAGACAAGGACCATCCAGGTACCATTTGTACCTTTTTGTATAGCCACATGTACAACTGGGTTTTTTCTGCCTATACATCTGGACTAGTATAATTATATATTTGAATTTATACTGTGTGATGGTCCCTGCTTTCTTCTATATAAGAAGAATATAAAATGGCCCTTGCTGAAGCCAGTGTGGCTATATTTGTGAACCTGGTTGTGGGTTATATAGGATTAAGAAAGATAGACAGACACAAGTAAAAGAAGCAAAACTGGAGTTGGATAGACCATGTACTCTGATGGAGATGGGCCAGATATCAGAAACTTAGTGCATTTGTTGTGTGCTGCAGTTTATTCAATGAGTAGGTAGTTTATGCATTCTCAGTCAGGGATCTATGTAGGGGAAGAGCCTTGGGCTGCTGTCATCCAGGATGAGGAAATTGAATCTAGTTGCTACTTTCTGCACATACTTTCAGTATCTCTACTCACACTAGGGTAAGGCTTTGCCAGATTGCTGAGCCTGACCTAGTGGGACTTTGCTATTCCCATGGATCTGAGATATAGGTATCTGTGACCTGGATGTGTTCATTTCAACAATAGGTATTCATACAAGACTTTGTCTACTCACCACAAGTTCGTACTCCAGTGACAGAGAGGTCGACCAGATGTATAATCAACCAAGTCTTACTGAGATAGATAGCTTAAGTGGCACACATATGCGTAGGTGGAGATCCAACTATGTCTGCTATACCATGGAGGACATGGGCTAAAATGTTCTAAGAGAGGATGCAGTTACCTGGCAATGTGAGGCTTGATGCTGGCTACTCACTTCCAAATGACAGAAGTTAATCAAATACTTCCTAAATCCTATAAAACACATACAATAAAATACCAATTACTTCTGATGTTTCAAATATAATTACTCAAATGTGAAAAGTTACATTTAACTATCACAACTCCTGAATTAATATCACCAGTTAATATCCATTGAAGAATTTATATAGCTATAAATTTTGCTGATACCCAAAGCATCCAGTTTTCCTTCTCTATAAATGAGCAGACTAGACTACACTGACTTTGAAGGTCTCCAGCTCAGATATCTACAATCTGTATCTTATGCTGCAGACTACCTCTAACACATGTGGAGTTCTGAGCAAGATGACAATCCAGCCCAGGATAAAAGCTTGGTTACTACATTAATCAAGGGAACATCTATCTAATAGAGGTCCATATTTGAGAACATCCTTTTCAAAGACCTGACAGAGTGACATGTGAATGTAGAGGTCTTGGTTTCCAAGCAACAAGAGAGCCTGGCTCCTTCTATCAGAGCCCCAGTTTGCAACCTGTGCTTCCTTGCTCTCCCTGTTGTGTATTGTACAAGGAGAGGACCTGAGCACATGTATAGTGACATCTCAATTCACACACGCAGCTCCCTTCATGCTGTTTATTCTATTGCCTCCTTTCTCCTTCTTTCATTCCTAATTCTTCCCTTCTTAAAACCAATGCTCCATGACCTTGAGCTTCTGCATATGTAGCATGACTGAAAAATGTGGGTGGTTCTCATGAAGCTGTTTAGGTAGGAATGTGAGACCTCTGGGTACTTCACGTGCTGGCCTACCAAGAGGAGGCAGTAATGGACATGGGTATATCCAACTGGTTTGTCTAAAAATTGCCTCATTCTACAGAAAAGGACTTGCTCAGAGGAAGAAAGGCAATCTATAAGAGGGGACCCATACCATATGATGCTCATCAGTCCCCAGCCTACGCAATTGAGTTTAGACAAATGACTTGCTGATGCTTACCTGTGCCCAGCCTACACAATCAAGTTCAAACAAATGACTTGCTGAATAATCGCTTTGTCAGAACTCATTTCTCTGGGTTTGAAACTTACTACCCTTAATCTAGTTAATAAATAAGCAGAAACATTCTAAGAAACACTTTGTTTACCAGGCAAACCTTTCTTTGAATTCTGTTGTGTTGACAGATGCTGGAAAGGAATCTTTTCTTTGGAGCTAAGAAATTCTGTGGCCATGAAGATACAGAAAGGGGCCTGAAATTCAGTAAGATTTCATGTTCAATGGCACAGGCCCTTATTTGTTAAGTATTCTTTAAAGATGTATAGATTTCTTTTTTTTTCTAAAACAAAAAGTCTTCCTACAAGTATGAAAACTTGAAGAAAATGGAGGAGCAAACAAAATATGGAAAACCATGAGACAATGACAATGATGAGTTAACATTTTTGATGAATTTCTAAGTATTGATCTTAATTATTTATCTGTATTACCTCATCTAACCGTACAAGAATAAGTAAATGTTTTTTTTAACCAATTGATAGATTCCTGAACTGTGAATTTCAGAACTAAGGATAAATGAGAGATAAACACCGTCTGGTAATTTGACCACAGTAGCTCAGAATCCAAAGTCAAAATCTGCAAATATCCTTGCTTACCAAAAGATGAAACCTGTTCTAGCCAATCCTAGACACTTTGTCTTATTGGAAAAAGGCATATGAAAATATTTCAACTCTTCCTGTGTAAAGTAATAGGTTTCATGCACAGTTGAACTCCTGCCAGGCATGGATGAAAAAAAAAATGAGAGGAAATACATCTTTTAATTCAAATCAGTGGAGCCTGCCCAGCACAACAAATCCATTTATTATAGAAGACATGTAAATTAGGAGTACCAAGAAGGCCAACTAAGCCTGCTCTTCCCTTTAAAATATCTCAGTACATTTCATTTTTATCTAAATTCAAATATACAAATATGTGCACATGCATGTACACACCCACAGTTTTTCTCTCCCTTTGTCTGTAGGCTATTATTGACTTTCTGATTCCAAAACTAAATGATAGAATGTTTCAATGGAAGAAAAATAAACTATGTATTTTAATTTTAATGTTATTTGCATATATCAATTATGCATAATAATTTGTTTCATGAAGCCATTTTCATACATAGACATGATGTATTTTGATCATATTTACTGCTCTCCATTCCTAACACCCGTCCATTCATACTAATCTCTTCTAATTTTTACATTAATTTGTGTGTGTATGTGTGTGTGCGTGTGTGTGTTCCAATGATTTTTTATTAGCTTTGATCATAGAATAATGAGCACATTAGCAGTAGATACACTCCTGAAAATTTTTCTCCATTTATTCCATCAACTGCTAGCCCTCACAACTAACTACAGGCTACTTACTGGGCAAGAGCTGTCAGTAATAATATTACTCAGCTAAGTACTTTGTGTGCAGCAATACCAGCTGGACAAAATGTCTTCACTCATACAATATTGGCAAGTCTGTTATGGATATTACTGAGTGCTTTCTGGATGGATTTAACACCTGCTACACATGAGAGAATTCATATGTGATACTATACACCTAGTTAAAAAACATGTTGCTTGCATGGGTGGGGTCATAGACCCTGGGGTGGGGGGAATTACTTCTGTTGTTTCTTTCTATTTTTCTCTTTCTTTTCTTTCTTTTCTTGTTTTGTTTTGTTTTTGTTTTTGGTAAAGGAAGATAGCCGGGCAGTGGTGGCTCATGCCTGTAATCCCAGCACTCTGGGAGGCAGAGGTAGGCAGATTTCTGAGTTCGAGGCCAGCCTGGTCTACAGAGTGAGTTCCAGGACAGCCAGGGCTACACAGAGAACCCTGTCTCGAAAAAATCCAAATCCAAAAAAAAAAGGAAGATGATGTACAAATCACATTGTCTTCTGCTGTTGGCTCTTCTCAGGGAAGCTTCTTTTTACAATGATTAACAGTGAATACAGAAACTTGTAACTGGCAAAAAATACTGAAAATAGATGACTTTTGAATGCCTAACCATAAACGGCACATCTATATTTCTCCTTACAAATATCAGAGAACATCATGGAAAGAGAGAAGAAACAATTATAAGCCCAGGAAGAAGACAGGTTCATTGTGGAACACCGAGTTCCACACATGACATGGCTGCTTCCTTCTGGAACTCTAAGCAGATGTGATTGCCTGTACAACACTGGGCATGTCATCAACACCTATCATGAAAGGAAATGTGCATGTGGGCCACACCCTTCCTTGAGAAACAATATTTTAAGAAAATAATTTTTATCTATTAATGCAATCCCGTATAACAAAAAGCAAAATTATTCCCTAACTTCCAAAATTATGAGGTCGAATTTCGAAAGTTCTGGAAATGACAAATTCACCTGTACACTTTCTGAAAGAGATTCTCAGGGAACTTGTATTTGCCACCCAAGACATCTTGCCTTTACAGGCATTTTGGGTCCCTTATTAATAAGCTTGACCTTTTCTGTGTAGAATGTCAGGACCCACTTAAGGCAACCAGTAAGTAAGCCTCTAAAGGACAGCCTGAGAAAGGTTTATTAATATGCAGTGGTGAGCCTATTGAATACCTACTTTGCTGTAAGTGCAACAATGGTTCTTTGAACAGAGTAGTGCTTTAAGGATCTCATTTCTATTATCACTTATGGATTCTATTTAGTGACAAGACACAAAGAATGATAAAATCAACCAGCAAGTTACATGATATTTTACATAGGAAAGGGACTTAGAAAAAAATTGCAAAGCGGTACTTGTCAATCTACACAATAGCCAGGGAAGGACTAGCTATGATATTTGAGAAAAGACCACACTTAGAAAAGTGGGGCAGACATAGTTAGGAAGACTACCCAAGTACAAAGCACAAATTCCAAAGTCCTAAGTCTGTTCTGTTTGTTGGTTTGCTAAGGTTGCTATATATAATAAAATGCCACAGACTGGAAGATATAAAAAATCAGAACTTTATTTGCTCATAGCTCTGCATGGAAGAAATTGAAGACTAGGGTGTTGATAATCTATCTTCTTTTCATACCTCTCACCTAGCCTTGAAATGACTTCCCTGCTTCTGATTCTGATTCTGTACATAGTCACCCCTCTGTGCACAAAAGCTACCAATATTTTCTTACACATTCTATCTGTTCTTATGATGGTGCTAGTACATTGTATTACAGCTTGATCTACTCGTCTAATTTAACTCAGTTACCCAATGAAATCTACTCTCCAAACACACTCATACTCTGACTTTTGAAAGGTTTGAACATACGAATTTGTAAGATTCAGCTCACAATACTGAATAGATGGTATCCAGAGAACAGTAGAGGTCCGCATGACAGCACTGAAGTGGGCTAGGGGCAAAGCAATAGGTGTAAAAAAAACCAATTCGCATATCAAATGATGCCCAAGAAGAAGGAAGGAGAGGAAGGACAGAGGAGGAGAGCCTTTCCCTGGTCCTGGAAAGGCTCAGTGCAGCAGTATAGGGGAATACCAGGACAGGGAAGCGGGAAGGGGTTGATTGGGGAACAGGGAGAGGGAAGAGGGCTTATGGGACTTCCGAGGAGGGGGATCCAGGAAAGGGGAAATCATTTGAAATGTAAATAAAGAATATATCGAATAGAAAAGAAAAGCAATAGGTGTAATCAAGATAAAAAGAAAGAAGTCAGGTTGGTCGGGGCCCTAGAGATCATTTTAAGATGTTTCTCTCTATGACCAATGATATAAGAAGCTATTGGTATATTTTCTCTTTTCTTTTGGAAAGGGTTTTATGCATAAACTATGTATTCCTTCATATGTGTGGATATGTGTAGTGTGGGTGCTCATATCCAGATGCTATCCAAATTTTTTTTGAGACTAAGACTCTTGTTAACAAACACAATTACTGAAACTTGCTAGCTATGGTCTGCTAACTGGCCAGCTAACACCAGGATCCACCTCCCCCTACCTTCTCCATGCATACAATCACACCTGGCTTTACTGTTGCCTTTGTTTGTTTTGGTTTTGGATCTTTAATGGGGTCTGGAGAGGGCACTCGGGCCCTTATATTTGCATGATAAGCACTTAACTAACAGAGCCATCTCCACAATCCCTCTTTCCATTTTAAACCCTACTAAAGTGTATGTTTGTTACTCATAGTAAAAGGCAAGTTCTTTGAGTATTTGTGTGATTTTCTTAAAACATTCAAACCTTAAAGTGTATCCATTTTTCAAAAACCAGAAGATAATATTCAACTATATATGTTCTCGGTAACCATGAGGAAATAGTTCTATGACCTTCCACGCACATATACTGTTAGATGCTCAAGTCCCTTAAAAAAATGAAGGAATGTTTGCATATAACTTTCAACCATTCTCCCATATACTTTAAGTCATCTCTGGATTGTTATGATACATAATGTGGTATAAATCCTATGCTCAGACTTGCTATATATGTTATTTGGAAAAAATAATAAGGAAAAGGTCTAGGCACAGCACAGACATGGGTTTAAGAAATATTTTTAACTTTATTGAACTTATAGATACAGAGGGTCAGCCATATTTTGTGTTGTTTAAAAGATGATTCTTGAATTATTTCTCCCATGAGGTAACACTCTACACATATTTAGAGCTATTCTTCTCCATTGGTGTACTCTGCTACGATCCTCTTTTTATTTGTCCTTCAGATATGTTTGAGGTTTGATGAAGTAAAATCCTGATCCATTACATATTGCCTCTTCAGACCCTGTAAACCCCTTTCGGCATTAGATTCACAAAACCCCTTCTTGGGGCGTCATGCTAAGTGATTAAAGCCAGACACCGAAGAACAAGCACTGCATAGTCTGTCTTAGAGGTAGAATATTTTAAAAATTGAATACACAGAAATAGGGAGTGTGACATCACAGGGAGTAAGACAAAGATGCTGGCCAAAGGGTATAAAGTAACAATGACCCTGGAAGTCTCAGCATTCAATGGACAGCATGACAACAGCTCATGCTGTTGGATTGTATATTGGAAATTTGCCCCAAGAGTCCATTACAAGAGGTCTCACCACACTATTAGCTGTGTAAGGTCATGTTCATGTTCTTCACGTTAGTATTCATCTCTGTGTATATGTCTGTATGTGTGTGTGTGTGTGTGTGTGTGTGTGTGTATGTGTGTATGTAACAAAACATCCTTCATGTATTCCTTAAATATATCCAACAAATGAAGCAATACTTTTTGTGTGTGATCTAAATGTAAGTACACTGTAGCTGTCTTCAGACACCAGAAGAGAGCATCAGATCTCTTTACAGATAGTTGTGAGCCACCATGTGGTTGCTGGGATTTGAACTCATGATCTTCAGAAGAGCAGTTGGTGCTCTTACCTGCTGAGCCGTCTCTCCAGCCCCTACTTATTATTTTTATGTCGTCAACTGATGAACATGACAATAAAGATCACAAATTTTGGAATAAGCTTGAATTTCCTAACAACTACATAGCAAGTAGATTAACATCAACTTACTTCACAAGTCTACTGTAAAGATGAATGAAGCCTCTGTGTGCATCTACATGTGCATGTTTATGCAGACATGTGTAATATTACCTAACAGTAGACAGATAATGGCAGCCTTTATAGTTATAAAATGTTCATGTTTTGCATAATTTACTATGCTTGCATTCACTCTCTACAAGTAAATCTTCCTTTGTCCACTAGGAAATAGAAAAAAAAATCACTTTAATCTCTTTTCTTATTCCCAATCTATATCCACAGAACTTGCCTTTTGTTTTTAATATTCCTCATGGCTGGCTACAGTAAGCCAATTGTGTCTTCTAGAAATACTATTCCTACATATAATAGGAATCTCATAAATATAAAGTATTGAAAAAAATGCATAGGGAGTTGTTCGGAACCACAGAATCATATGTGCATATAAAAAACTATTTACAAATGTGTTTCTCAAAATCAGCAAAAGCTCTCATATCCCAGATATCAACTTATGAAGTAATTTGATGTTGAAGGCTCCTGACATGGTTCAGTCTATAATAGAGTGCTTGCTACTCAAACATGAGGACCAGCATTCAGATCTCAAGAACACACAGGGATAGGTGGGTGTGACTTAGCATTGGGGAGGTGACAGACACAGGTTGATACCTGCCCAGTTAACACACTGAGCTTCAAGTCAGAAAGATATCATGTCTCAAAAGACACAGTAGAAAATTATACCTGACATATACCTGCATGAGAACAGGTCAACCTGGGTTATCCAGATTGACTTGTACTGAATGGTGATTCTCCTAAATGTCTCCCCAGTGTTGGGGTTCAAGGGGATATAGAAGCCTCCCATAAAATGGACTTTCTCAAACTGTATCATTTATTCAGTTGATTTTTTTCATTTTAATTTTAGAGGAAATAAATTCATATTAAAGAAAATAAATTCATATTAAAGAAAATAGATTCATATTAAAATTTAGAAAACAGAAAATCTTTCACATTCTGCCTTTCAGTCTTTTTTATGCTTTCTATGAAAGTATGGGGAAAACTGCAGAGATTAAGGAAAAATAATTTTTCATATTATGTAAATTTAAATTAACTGATTGATTATAAGTACATATAAAGATGCATCAGAGATAATTTTAATGTTAATATCATTTTTCCCAACTTGACAGGAAAATTTATTGCCTTGGTGAAGAATGAAAGAAATGAATGAAAGAGGGGGAGGGGGAAAGAAAGAAAAAGAAATTTCAATACTTGCAGCCATCTCCTGAGATTAATGTTAATATCTTATTAAGCACTTGTTAATAATTTACATGAGTACATCAGCTATCAAAATCTATACATGTATCTTCACTCAAATTCAATTCCCTAAGGAGCTAATCATAGCCATTGCCAAATGTGTTAGTGTGCATTATAATTATTATAGACAGAGTGGCTTCAGAAATCATAATTTAATTTTTGCAGTTCCAGGGGCTAAAAGTCTAAGGTTAGCTCTGGCCAGAATCTTATTTCTGGTTTACTGATAGATGTCTTCTAGCTATGCCTTCAAATGGTGGAAAGAAAGATCATTTCTCGCCCATCGCTATTAAATTTAAAATAACACCGGTCACACAGGATACCACCCTTGTGACTTTATCACCTCTTACAGACCCATCTTCTAATACAATAGTCCTGGCTTCTTTGATAGATACAGTCTTTAAAACAGATCATCAAAATCTTAAAATCTAAGACAGCAAGAGTCCCCCCTTCCTGATCATCAAGAGGCCACTGAGTCCCGGAAAGCATCTCTGAGACTATCAGTTGGACAAATTCTGCTTCTACTGAGTATAGATAATTCTTCACAGAACTCAAACTGCTGAAGAACTTGGACACTAAAATATGAGCCTAAAGGAATTCATCATACCCAGAGCTTTGCTCAATTTTTGGTGTTTGACCCAAGCATGCTTGGAGAAGGTGATGTTTTTGAATACTAGTCTTCCACATTAGATTGTTGACAATAAATAGCAGCCCATCTGACTACACTATTCAGTGTCCTATCTCTTGTAGAGTCATGTCTTGTTAGCAGAGTTTTAAGGTGGCATGTAGTATCATGAAAAAGAGGCCTACTGTTGCAATAAACCAGGAAGCTGTTAGTCACGAGTGAATTAATTCACTCCTGAGAGTGGAGCCCTCACCATATCTTAAAAGCACCATTTTGTTCAACCTCATATTGTCCCAAATGCTAATTACATATCAAAATTAGTTTCTATACGGACAAACCATAGCATTGATGAACATAAGAGGGTACATTCAAGATTATAAAGAACAACAGAAATAAATTCACTCCAAAGTGTCTTAATGTAATGGATTGGTGGTTGAGACAAGATGGACCCATCCTTCAGCTTATGTTCAAACAGGGTTTGGCATATTCTCTGATGCATAAGGACCCAATTCTCAATTTTGTGTCTTCTAGAATTCTATTGCCCTTTACATGGAAAATGATGAACCTTCTTCATTATGTTTCAAATGCTTTTTAAAAAAAAGAATCATTCAACCATGCAGGTTCATTAAACTAACCAAATACAATTTTTTTTAATTCAAGGATTATTTTACAGATTGTTAGATCTCCAGATCACACTTTTTGACCATCCACTTTCTGGTGATTCTGCATTGTGAATTAGAGTCTAGGACAATGTGATAGCTAGTCCCCACTGTCAATCTAAATAACTAGTGAGTTACATCCTTGGGTGTATCTGTGAGGGTGTTTGCAGAGAAAATCAACTGAAGGAACAAAGCCTGCCTTAAGTTTGGGTAGTCCCATCCTTTGGTGTGGTGTCCCAGACTAGATACAAGGGAGAAAACAAGAAGTCTAGCTGGGTTCTCTTTCTCTTCATTCTAATCAGTGCTGCATATGAAGTTACTCTCACTGCCTTTGCCTTCCCCACCATGATGGATTTGCCTCTCAGATGTGAGCCAAAATAAACACTTCCTCTATTACATCATTTCTTGTTGGGTATTAGGTGACAGCCACAGGAGAAAGTAAGCAGAACATACTGAAACTGTTTATAACCTCACAGAATCTTTGTCTAACAAGGTTATGGAATAGTCATAGCAATTATGACAGACACATGTACAGGACACAATAATATGAAATATATAGGCCTCCTTCCCATAGTAATATCAAGCAAGGAAGTCATCTAAGTAGATGCCTAAAAAGGGGTTATAAATTAGTCATGTGTCTACAAAGAAGAAAGGGTAGTGTCATAAGATACTCCAGAAAGAGATATGAGCAATTTAATAACAAAGAAAGTCTTGTGACTGAATCTCCCTTCATGAAAACTGTGATAAGGAAGACAAAGACCATATTTTATGACCTCAGAGCCCTGTGTCCTCAATTCCTACAGAGAACAAGCATAGATATCAGCCTAACCTTGACCTGCATAGAGTATGTTTCATGAATGCGGGTACTCAACATAGGGCAAATAGAAAACAAATAACAGTTACCTTTCTCTGACCTCATAGAGCCATGCTCTAGCACAGACCAATTTTTTCCAATATCAGAAATCTTACTTGCCCTTCACTGACATTGACCTGCACTGTAGATATAATGAAACTTCCCCCTCAGAGCTCCTAACACTCTTTTCTATAGCCCAGGTCATAGCCTGTCTTAAAGATAACTTCCTGTCCAAACTCAGGTGCCAGTATGTCATCAATAAAATGGTTCTCCTTTGCTTCATTTTGTGTGCTGTTGTTATTAGTTGTGTAAAAAGAAAATGAAAGAGGCAATGAAGTACTGAAGCAATGGCACATCAGTACTTGTGCTTACAGGAGATCTGGGTTTGATTTCTAGCACCCATAGAGCAACTCACAATGGCCTATAAATCCGGGAACTCACATGTAGCACAAAGAGACACACATGCAGGCAAAAACAAAAAAAAAAACAAAAAACAAACAAAAAAACCTCATGCAAATAAAATAAATAAATCCAAAACAATAAAGTTTCCAAAGGGAGAGTGTTTGACTTATGTGCTTTAGCATGATTCTGTATGTATGAAACACTGATGTCATTAATGTCTTTATTGTAGTAACTCATTGGCTGGAGCTGCACACCCTAAGGCCATGGCTTCTGATTATGCACCCTGTTGTGTCTTCCTTTTTTTTTTGAATCTTTATAAAACCTATTTATTTTTACGTGTGTGTGTGTGTGTGTGTGTGTGTGTGTGTGCCTTTGTGTAGGGGTGTAAATTTAAGTTAAATTACCTGCAGAGGCCAGAAATATCTCCAGTTCCCCCCTGGTTATGGGAACGCAATCAAGGTCCTCTGCAAGATCCACAAGTGCTCTTGTCTACTGAGCCATCTTTCTAGTCCCAGCATCTATTTAGAAGAATGGTTTCATTATACATTCCCATTATTGATGAATCATGTCTAGTTTTCCCACCATCATGTTTTTCTGATAGTGGCTCACCTTAAGAGCCGAAATTCCCTGTCCATGATGTTTTCATTCCAACTGATTTCTTTGTCCAAAATTTAGTCCAGACCTTTGTTTATATCCTATCAAGATGATGGAATACTTCTAACTAAAAAGACTGGTGGCAGTTGGTTCCAACACTATTTAGGGTGTGTTAGGGAGATCCTATGTGGCTCTAGTTACTGCGCTACTGAGAGAAGGAAGAATACTATTTTCTTTCCATTAACTCCCAGGGTTCTTCCTCTTATCCCTAGATTTGTCAGGACACCAAAAGGTCTTGCACCATTCTATATGTGGTAGCTATCCTTTAAACTCGATCAACTGTCTGAAACATGGAGCCTTAATCAGTATCTGCCCATTCCAAGACTTTCCTTTATTCTGTCTAGAACTAACAATTCCACCTTTCCAAGCCTTTCCATATTCTGTCTAGAACTAACAATCCCACCTTTCAGGACTCCTAAGGAAAATGACTTATGCTTTGTCACAATACAAACACTTCCTGGGATCTATGAGTTAGCAGAACTCGGGTTTAACTTGCCTCCTTTGTTAGCTTAGCTGCTTTGTAACAATAATAACAAAGAATTGTAAGAATAACTTTTAAGAAGACAAGTTATTTTTGGTTGACAATTTCAGGAGAGTCAGGCCATTATAGTAATGTGTTCTCATCCAGGGTAACATGAGTATATGGCAGAGCTGTCCATATCTTGATGATTGTGAAAAAGAATGTACACCTCAAAGACCCACTCCGAGTAACCTACTCCTTTCAGCCATGACCCACTTATCAAAGGCACTAAGGCTTTGAAAGTCAAGACACAAGGACTGGTGTTCAGAACACGAGCCTGCAGAGAACATTTCTGATTCCAACTACGATATTCCATGTATGATCTCCAAAGGATTACGCGTATCTAATAATGCACATGCATTCAGTCCAAATTCAAGACTTACAACACTGTTCAGAGTTTTATCTAAAACTCAAGCAAACTCTTAGCTGTGAGGTCCTGTAAAAGCAAAATCCAAATTATATATTTCTGAAGCATTTCAGAGTAAACACTGCAATTCCAAGAGGTAGGAAGAATATGATAGCAAAAGAAAAACTGAACCAAAGCAAGACCACAACCTAGTAAGGCCGTGATTAATCCCTGCAGCTCATGTCTCTCACGCTCAAGGAACGGTGTCATCATTTGAGCTACTGGCCTTAAGTGGCCTTGCCTCTCTAGCCCTGAAATTTGTAATATACATAGTCTGTCCGGATGACGCCATTTGGTGCTTACAGCTTTCCTTGGCAGATGTTCCTCATTTATTTCTGGCATCCTCAACATCCTGAGATTTACTAAACTTTGGAGTGTCCTTCCAGACTTTGCATATCATCCTATCAGGTGGGTCAGCAAGCAATATAACTTTCTACAATACTGCACTGTCTTGGAGCTTTCCCCTTGACACCCAGGTAAGAGTCCCAACATTCTCCAACAATTCATTCTGCATCCCTGCAGCATCAAAACCACATAAAAGGGCACACTATCACAATATGGCTTGGTCTGTTTTGACCAGGACTTTAGCAGCTGTTGAGTACCTATACGGCTGAACTTGAAAAATATTTTTCAGGATGATGCTGTTGGAAAGATGTAACCTATCTCTTCAGGAGTTTATCTTTCAAGTGAAGTTGCACTTTTGGGGGGTTTTGTTTGTTTGTTTATTTGTTTGTTTTTTATTTGGTTTTTTCATGATGTAGGTTTCATGGGTGAGGTCCTCCTTCCAAGGCTCCTTTCCTATCATTCCAGTACAAAGTGCCTAGTTCCTCTTTCAAGGTTCTAATCTCTTAAACAAGTACTTACATATTTTTCTCCAGTATTTCTTTTGTAATTTTAAATGTGTTCATGCTACATTCTTGGCCAAACTATGTATTTTTCATGTCCTTATACTCTACTTTTGTTCTGGATCTTTATTATAAACCTAGCTTTAAAAAAAAAACAGTAATAACCATGTATATTGCCTTCTTGCACTCACAGATTCTCCTCCAATGAATAAATTCAGCCATTACTTTTTAATTCAGTTTCTCTGAAAACTTGAGAACACAGGCAAATGTTGACAGAAAGAAGTGTGAAGACCTCCAGATCAATTCTCAGTAGAGTTCTTATTCCCTCTTAGAATCTCATGAGCACATTTTATTGTCTATACTTCCGTTGGCATTCTGGCATTCTGACCTGGCATCTGATTATCCCACTGGGTTGTGTTTACAACATTGGGGTTCTATACCTTGGAACTCTCAGCATTTCTAAATTGCTCCCACAAACCCATTGGATGTGAACATGTTGATACATTATAAACAAGGGAAAAAAACTGGCAAAAGAAAAATAAAATTCTAAAAGAAAGGGAGAGGTAAGTTATACCCAGAAGAACTTAAAAAAGACGTCCTGATTTCATGCAACTTACATTGTGGTGGCAAAACAGATTGTGAGGAATAAAGAAGATAGACACGTGACAATGAGGTATTATGAAGACAACAATTAAGCAAGAGCAGTTGTGACTGGAATTCTTTCCTCAGAGAGGTGAGTCTTAAGGAAAGTCATACTTCAGGGAGAGTGCAGTTCACACAAGAATACCCACATGGAAAGGCCTTGTTGTTTGATGATAGCAGACAAGCAATGAGAAGGGAATTGTGGTTTAGTGATCACTGACGAGAGTAGTCAGAGATGAAGAAAGACACAATGAGGAACTGGGCCGGCTAAACTTGGAGGTCATTTTATGAGTACGGTTTCTACTCAAAAAGAAATAAAGACATACTGGCATAGAAGTGATCTGTGACTTTCCATAAAGTTGGCCTGTGGAGGGGGACAGAAGGAGGCCAAGGGCTTAAGACAGAGCCAACTTAAGATAATTTAAAACAGTCAAGATGAATGACAGAGAAACTAGCTCAGAGGTTAAGAATTCATACTATTCTTTCTAGAGGATCCAATGTCATTGCGAAGTAATAGCTTCAGCACCAGTGACCAGCTCCCCTGGCCCCCTTCTTTGTTCTAAGAATTACCTGACTAACATGAGAAAGAATTCAGAGTCTTTGTAATTACCTTAGTTAAGATACCCTCTTTACAGCTTCCTGCTCTTGCCTAGAGTCAAAGATAAGCCGAAATCTGTTCTCCACCCACGAGGCATTGCTGAGTAAGAATATATTAACTGATAATGATAACCACCCTGACAATGTATTAACTAATAACTACCTGATCTCTGGAAGATCCCAGGCAGATCTAAAGGTCAATAATCAATAGATGTTAGTTAATGGGTTTAAACTGAAACTTGACTGATGTAACTTGCACCTCTAAAAAGTATAAGAACTGCCTACAATGTCCCATCTGGGTTGCCTCTGTCCCGTTTGCAGGAAGACCCCAGCGCACTGGATCCATAAACCTCATGCTTGTGGCAGCGATCTCAGTCTCTGTGTCTTTGTGAGTAAGGACGCCCAGACACTAGACCCTTCAGGTCCAACATCATCTTCGAGCTCCCACATCCAGCTGCTAACCACCTGTAACTCCAGCTTCTTCTAGCCTCTACTAGGACTGCACTTGAAAGGATAAAAAAATAATACAGCCTAATTCTAATGACCCCAAGAAGTCAGTAGTTTAAAATGCTATCTCTCTTTGTTAGAAACTAGGTAAAAGGTCACATTCCAGAGCCCACCCTTTGTTTAGACCTAGCAGAAAGGCCTTGAATAGGTGATCCTGGCCCCATAGGGTAACTGAAAATGGGCTAAGCTTATCTTGCTTCTGTAAACTTACGCCATTACCCCTAAGCAGGAGTTCACGCAGCTGTAGACACAATAGGAAACTAATTGGTTCACTGAGCGCGGGCTCCGATAATTTAAACTGATTGGCCTACAAACTATGGAGTGGTACAAATCAATTGGCTCACATTTCGCGAGCTCTCCATGCTAAGAAATGATTGGTTTGTGATTCGCGGGCTCTGTCGTAAACTTATAAAAGCTGTCTCAATTTGGCACTCATGGTCCATAGTCATCTGACCCTGCGTGGTGCATGGCTATGGAACCCAGAATTCTGGAAATAAAGAAATCCTCATGCCATTGCATCGAGACCGTTTCTCTCGAGTGATTTGGGTGTCGCCTTCCGGGGTGTGGGGTGCTGGGGCACCCTCGGGTTTTGGGGTCTTACACACTCATGTGCACAAATACACATGTACACATACTTCAAAAGTCTATTGAAAACTGTACCAACCATAAGAGAACAGATGGCGATTTGGCCCATATAGCTGTAATGGTAAAGAGAAGAGGCTGAATATATGCCAAAGTCACTCTGTTTACCAAGCTGGTGTGGCTGTCACTTGGCAATAGGAACAATAAAATTAAAAATAAAATAGAGTGAGCATGTAAATGGAAGAGCTGTCGGCTGAGACTCTTGGGTCATGACAACTGCTAGGCAACAGTTACAGGTACACTGCAGGCATCATCTAAGCTTCCAAGTGTGGCCACCTGCTGGCTCATCTGACTCACTGTATTAGGAAGTTTGTGTTGGCTACAGCCTAAGGCAGAGACAGACAGGAAGTCTGAGAGAGACACACTCTGAACGTCTTCCAACTGTGATCGAGGACTTTCTATTATCAATGCCTTCTGACACTTATTCTTTTGGCCACTATGCACTGTCCTAACCCACATGATGTTATTTCTCTAAGTACATGCGACAGTTCCTGATATGAAAAGCTCAGGTGATAAAGTTTTGACCACCAGCCTATTTTTCTATTGGTTGGTGGTACAGACCTTAGAAGCTAAATCCTACTAGGTAGACTTAAGGTATTAAATCCTCTCTGCTTTTAAACTGATTTCCTTAATTGCTTTGTTGCAGTAATTGAAAGCTTACAACTTAGAGAGGTATTGTCACTTTAAGCCAAGGGAGCCTTTCCATGGGGCTCAGAGTTCTCAGAGAAAATAGAGGATTGAGAAAACATAGGACCTTACTTCATTTCCTATAATGAAAAACATACACTGAGGCCATGGGGAGTCAGACAGGGCACACAGTTTGCCATTTTTCCCCTCTTTATAATAGTGAAAGTTTTGCTCTTTGTGAAGTAGATTTCTTTGTGTCCATTCTCTAAAAAACACATTGTTTTCAACCATCCCTTCTGTGACAATCCCTCTTTTGAAAGTCAAAAGGATGGATACCTTTAGCCAGCTCCTGGTGTTTATGCTCTCTGCTGCTGTGGCAGAGGCTTCTGTCCATTGAGTGCTCTCCTGTGGTGATTTTGTCCCAAGCCAGTCTACTGGCCAATCACTGTTATCACTAATTAAAGAAAACTTTTAAAGGAACTTCATGAGCCATTCATGCACAATCTGAGTATTCTTTCTATTACCAGTGGTATTTGGTACATAGAAGTGAAAATCTTGAAAAATATGCCACATTAATCAATATTTCCCATTTTGCTTTTCTTCAACTATATCATGATCCTTGGACTGTGAAACTTTTTGTTTCATTTCATATCATAGTTAAACTTTTTTTTTCCACAGTCACTATTACTCAGTTTTGTTGAGTCATTGGGTTTTTGCTGAGCCTTCCTGAGGTCTTTATTTTATTTTACATTTTTATGCTGAGTCACCATTGGGCTGGTTTTGCTGAGTTACTGCTGGTACTTATTACTTTATTTACTTATTATTTTACTGAGCTTTTTCTGTATCACTATAAAGTATTTGCTGTATCATTGCATGTCAGTAACTGGGATAAAAATTGACCGAACCAACTTGGAGAAGATGTTCATTTGGCTGATGCTTTTGTGTCCCAGGAAGCCAGTGCAGGAACTCAAGGCAGGAACTTGGAGGCAGGTACTGAATCAGAGACAGCAGATAAATGTTCCTCAATGCCTCCTCTCTCAGCTTATTCAGCCTTCTTTCTTATACCGCCAAGCAGCACCTGCTCAAAGATGGCACTATCTATAGTGGGCTACATGTGTATGATTTTGTGTGTGTTTTAGCAATAACAACAACAAAAATAATATTGTCAGTTATTTAAGCTCATGTGCTTTGTCTCTGAAAAAGAAAATGCAAATAACATTCAACATTAGATCATTTCCAGAGGACAGCTCTGAAAAAGGGTCAGGTACTGAGGTAGAACAGTGTCAAAGGCCAAAGGCTGATGATTTCTGGCCTTGTAACACTTTCTTACCATGCTGAGGGTCAGAAGCTGATGGCCTCTAGAATTTAACTCTCTCTTGCTATCCTGTGACTACAAACTGCTTATTCCTGATAATTTGACTCAAGCTGATAGCAGCAGAGATATTAGAAAAAAGGCTTAGTTTCTCTGCAGCTCAAGAGCCAGGCTTGAGGCTTGGAGTTCCTAAACTCTTTGTGAGCCAAAGAGAAAAGAAGAAGAAAAGACAATTCAAGCACACACAAAGATACATGCAGACACACACACTTTGGCAGGGTCCGACTACCTGTCTCAACAATTCCATGCATGTTCATACATACTTACATAAATACTACATATAGACAAACATATATATATATACATTTGGTGGATAGAAGAGAGCCCCAAAAGCCACATTTTATTTTATTTTTCTCTCTGGCAATTTATACCTTTTTAGATAAAAGTTCTTTATAAAATTACGCCATGGATAAAATGTTACACAAAGGGGAGTTACAGAAGGATGTCCATAGTTCAAAGCAGTGTTTCATACTTTAAGCTCATTATAAGTTCAAAGCAACAGTTTCATGACCTTGCTTTATTATAGTATACACCTGTGCCTTCATCCTTGGACCTGACCTAGAAGGAATGCTTTTCCTTGATCCCAAATTTGTTTCAAGCCTGCTTTCTTATCCTATGCAATTGGCCTTCGACACATGAAGGTTTACAGAGCTCTGTTTATAGCTTTATTAAATAGAAGGGTTGGGATTACTTGTATTAATGTAAGAGTTTTATAATGTCATTATTAGAAATTGTAAAATCATCAGTTTATCTATACACCATTACTACATGAGAGTACATCATCATGTTGATCTACAGGGAATTTGTCCAATAGGTTGGGCTGATGCCTAAGAATCATTAGGCTATGTAATGGTGACAGGAAAGACATGTCAGCAGCAAGAAGCAAACCTGGGTTGAAGTCTCTGGTGCCCTTACATTTCAGAGCTCACCTATCACAGCCATGAAAACCAAGAGCCATCTCCACAAAACTCACTTGTTTGCTCCAGCCTTTCCTAGATGGCTTCTGTCAGATTATGATTCCCAATAAGTTTCAGAATATTTTAAGACTTGTACTATTTCAAGAATATTGAGTAGTAAAGCATGTGTTCAAAACTTTTTGGTGGTCTAGGCTGTTGAAAGCTAAACTCTGGCTTACTGCATAGCCAAGAATGGAGAGTAACCTTGAACTTAAGGATCTTCTGCCTCTTCCTTTCAAATACTAGGACTATAGATATGTGCTACCACACCTTGTCTAAAAGCTCTTGGTTTTTTTTTTTTTAATTTGTCAACAAATAAATGGATATCTTTAAAAATAATTACAAAATGGGACTTTCCTTATGTTAGCCAAATTCTTAGTTTTCACCAAGAAGTCTCAACACAGAGACACAGAAAAAGATAGAGAAAGTCACCTAAAGCTTGATTCCTTCCTATGTTTTCTCAAAAGATGATGCAATTCAAGGCTAAACTAAGTGTGGGCTGTCAATCCTGCCCTGACTCAATGATACACATGTGCTGAACCTGAGAGATAAGGCTTCCAGGAGGAGGAGAAGGAAGTTTCTTATCTTGACACAGAACAATTTAATACTACTAATTCAACTATACTGAGAAATATTGATTGAATGTTAACTGCATAGTAAAGAATGGGCTCTGCTGTGCATACAGGGAATGTGATGAGATTTTACCAGCATTGGACATACCAAACAGACCCAGTGGTGTGGATAGAATAAAGGGAAAGCAAAAGGAAGAAAAGAAAAGAATCTGTTTTACTAGAAGAAAAGGGCATAGAAGCCGTAGGAACTGCTAAGTGATCAAACAGATGCTTGTGAAAGATTTCCAGGTAAGCTAAGAGTTTAACAAAGAGAAAGATTTAGGAAAGAATTGAGGCAGGAAGAGGAGAGAGCTAAGAGGTCATGCTGGGGCAGGGAAACAGAGATTATAAAATTAAATTTTAGCTTTAATCTAGAAGGCAGAGAGAGAAAAAGATTTAATCAAGAAAAACAGTTTTCTTTGGCAAAGATATGAGACAGTACAGCCACAGTCTATGATATGCAGTTTCAAGGTTCAAGACTGAGATTAGAACAGAAGCATTTGAAAAATATGGACTAGAATAAATACTGAGGCATGAAAATTTGCAGGATTTGAAAATTAAAGTGACTATGGGTATATTGGGGAAAAATAAGCAGGTAGGACATCCTGTCATATATCTTGGGTAAAAAAAAATAATAGGTAACACCATTTGCCAATCTATTATGTGTGTTTCACTGTTGATTTGAGAAGGAGACCAGTAGAAATGCGGTACTTGTGGAATGAAAACACAGATGCAGATACTCAAAGTCTATCACATGAGATGTGGTCCAGGGTCCTAATCTACAGTGAGGGTGGTTGTTGTCATTTATGGAGAAATATAAATGAAAAACATCAAATCCCGAGGAAAGAACTAGAAATTGAGATGGATGGACAGAGAATGCAATATCTGGAGGAAGCAAGATATCTGGGGTGTTCTGGAAGCTAAAAGGTCATAGTCTGCAGGAAGCAGAGGTAATCAACAGTATCAAATCTCATGGAGCTAGTGACAAGGCTGCCTGTGTTTGCAATCGGAAGGTGCTAACATTCATTTCTATGGGCCCTGAGAAAAAAAGAACAGAAGTTTATTTCATTTATTCTGAGTGGTGGAGGAGAGCCCTGACTTAGGACTTTGGTTGAAGCAGTACAAGGTCCAAAAGCGGCCTCCATTTCTGTGAGAAGAACATTACCATGTCACAAGGTGTTGAAACACCAGTGAAGAGGGACAGTTTTAAAACACAGAAGAGGGATAAATATAGAGGAGACGAATGAGGACGGATGTGTGAGCTCAAGATCTGCTAGAAATAGAAGCCTCATCCCTTGAGGCTGGAGAAGTGAAGACTTGAGTGTGAAGCTTATCCCATGTCGGTTCCAATTATCTCTAGGAAGTAGACAGCATCTCCACCGGCAAAAAAGAGAAGGGCACTAGAAATCTGGACAGTAGAGTTAAAATCTTGATACACATGGGTAAATAGCAGCATGCTAGGCAGAAGAAAAGATCTTGTTAAACTTGGGAAGTGGTCTCACTGAGGCAAAAAACCCTTAACTTATCCTGGTACCAAAATTTGTCTGTTACCTTCTGTAACTTTGCCTGTAGACGTGGGAAATTGATTCTAAAATTATGCTGGACACTCTATTGGAAAACTCCTTTATTGTTGTATGATGGATGCCTAAGGATGCTTCAGCTGATTGCAACCTAGAATATGCTTCCAAGATTATGAGGAGAAGTAAGCAGTCAGTGGAATCCTTATGAGAACACATCTGTACTGGGCAAAAATGCTCAAATAATTAACAAATGAATTAAGAAAACAAGGGTGAAAGTAAGAAAGAGTAACAAAATATTATTATTTGAACCAAATTGGAAAGTGATTCTTCCAATTTTGCAAAATTTATCCTTAGAAAGGACTTGACATCTCTCTTTTCTTGTAGAAGGAAATAACCACCTTCATGAGCTGTTGGTGCAGACAGCTAATTAAATTAAAAACCTAACACTAGTATAGAAGGTTTCATTAAGAAGCCTCTGTGGATCACTCAAATAATTATGTCTGTCAAGGGAAGATATTACAGAAAGAACATTATGTTCAGGGAGTACACAGTGTTGTTAGTGCGATGCTTCATCAGCGTGGGACCTGATACCATCCCTTAACATGTCTGAGTTCTTAAAAAAAAAATCAAAGGAGAGAAAACATGTTGGCCTTTTTCAGAAGTTAAAAAAGATTTAAGGATGAACAGACTTGATTGCAAGCAAAAGATTGCAAGAATCTATCAATTCCTGGTTTTGCTCTTGCTGTATTCAACTAAGCTAATTAGCAGAATTGGGTGGCACCCATGTTTAATCACAGAGGCAAATAGGTCTCTGTGAATTGAGGCCAGCATCATCTAGTAAGTTCCAAGCCAGAGCTACACAGGGAGATCCTGTCACAAACAAAGAAACAAAGAAACACAAAACCAATTAACTAATCAAGCCAAAGACAAATGTCATAGCTCCCAGAAGACAATTTTTCAATATGGCCAGTATTGGTCATAAAAGTTCTGCTGACTTCTCTACCTTTTCTAGAAAGCTCTTCAATTAGAATAGAATAGCTAGCTAGACAGACAGATGGATGAACAGATAGACAGACAGATAGAATTAAGCTTTAAGTGAATAATGTATTAAGTGTATTTGCACATTTCTAACAAGCATATTTCTTTCATATGCATACAAATAAAATTGTCTAGTTTCTTGGCTTTGTTTGGTAGGTTGGCAATGAAAACATTAACTGTGCTAATAGACAAATTCTTTTAAGGGTCTCAATTTCTCCATTAGTATAATAAGATGATTTAACTAAATTGCAGATGGAAGTGAAAATTTTCCACTAAAATTAGATAATTACAGTTACTTGAGTTCACAAACAAAATCATTTTGAAGCTTCCAGAGGGCTTAATGAAAAAGTATGCTCTTAGGGCCTGCAATGCATTGCCCCCATGCCTGAAAACCTTATTTGATCTCTGAAACGCACGTGGAAGAAGGGAAGAGATAAGTTGTGTTGGTTTGAATAGGATTATCCCCCAGCGACTCATGTGTTTGAGTACTTGACCATAGGGAGTGGCACCGTTAGGTGATGTGGTCTTATTGGAGTAGGTGTGGCCTTGTAGGAAGTGTGTCACTGTGGAGGTGGGTTTTGAGACCTTATAATCTCAATCTCTGCCCAGTGTGGCTCATAGTCCCTTTCTGCTCCCTGCAGATCAAGATGTAGAACTTACAGCTCCTTTTCTAACCCCATGTCTGCCTGCCAGATTTCGCTCCTTAATGGTAATGGACTAAACCTCTGAAACTGTAAGCCAGCCCCAGTTAATTGTTGTCCTTAAAAAAGTTGTCACAGCCATGGTGTGTCTTCATAGCAATAGAAACCAAAACTAAAACATAATTCCCAAAGTTGTGCACTACCATGCACATCTATGCCTGAAACACACAATATAAAGTCGTCGTTGTTGTTAGTTTTCTCTGACTGATAGGCAATGACCAATAACAGGAGAATGGACAAGCTGCAATTTTGCCATTCCAAGTCAATAGCACTAAGGATCTCCTCACATACTGTAATTCTCTACTTCTACATTACAGTCTGTAACATGTCGTCTATAATTAGGCAACTAGTTTGTAAATGGAGAACTCTTCATATTAAAAAGAATGGAGAATGAAATTGGTCATTGCTTTCTCTGATGTTGAAAAAGTAAGAACAAAATGAAAACAGTGGGAAAAAATGGTCTTATGTCACTGGCATTAGGCGTGTCATTCATGGACCAGGAATTTCCTCAGTTTATATAACGTCACCTCTGGAAATTAGCTAAGATGTCATTGGATCATGCCAGTGAAACTGGGCATGTTTATTTTAATTTTCAGTTCACAAAATATTTTTCCACTTAATTTTCCTCATGGGTTGTTGATATTCCTCAGTAACCTGTTTCGTGAGCAACCTTATTATTACTGACTGCAAAAAGCTTGCTATCTATTGAGGGTGGATGCACTGAGTGCCCAAGACTCCCTGAGTACTGTTTTTAATACCAATTCCAGATTCTTTTACATTGTACTGAAGTCAATCCTTTACAGAAAGATTTTGACAGAAAGAAGAAAAAATATTGACTCAAAATTGCTCCTGTCTAAAAGAAATGCAGGGACAAAAATAGAGCAGACACTGAAGGAATGACTAACCATTGACCGGCCAAACTTGGGATCCATCCCATGCGCAAACACCAATCCCTGACACTATTACTGATGCCATGTTGTGCTTGCAGACAAGAGCCCAGCATGGCTGTTCTCTGAGAGGCTCTGCTACCAGCTATCTGAGACAGAGGCAGATACAGCCAAATATTGGACAGAGGTCTGAGATCCCTATGGAAGAGTTAGGGGAAGGACTAAAGAGATGGTAACCCTACAGGAAGACCTACAGTCTCAACTAACCCAGACTCCTGGGCACTGCCAGAGACTGGGCCACCAACGAAAGAACATACAAGGGGATGGGGGAAGAACTCTGTGAGTGGGAAACAGGGAAAGGGGGCAACATTTAAGATTTAAATAAACAAAATAAGTAATTTAATAATGCATAAGAACAGAAATCAAGGGTCTAAAGAGGATCAAAAATAGGAAATTCTCATAGAAGCAATAAAAAAAGTTTATGAGGTAAAAAAAAAAAATCCCTATGCATACTTTACTGACTCGTTTCTCTGTATTACAAGTTCACTTTGCTTTTAATAGTCATATAATCAGCTTCACTTCCTCCAATAAACACTGTTGCTATTTGAGCCATCTCCCTCACCCTGTACAAATGTCTCAGTCATTGATTTTTCTCTATACCATTACGTTGCATATTCTGGTGCAGCCATAACCACAGGCTGTGTAGCTTAAAAGCAGAAAGGTATTTTTACAGTTCTAAAGGCCAGAAGTTAAGATAATGATGCCATCAGGATGAGTCCACTGAGCTCTGACTTCTGAGTTTACAGCCGAGGAGCCTCGCTTTTGCCTTCACGTGAACTGTTTAGATGGGTGTGCAGAGAGAAAAACCTGTCTGCTGCCTCCCCTTCTTATGAGAATAGCCAGTCCTCTGGTGATAAATAGCCTTATTTAACCTTAATTATATTCCCCCACCATATGCCTCACCATTAAAGTCAGTACTTTAATGTGGATTAGAGGGACAATTTTGTATATAGCACCTTGAACAATTCTACCCAGTTGCTTATGCCAAATTGTAAGAGGTAACCTTGACTTTTCCTTTCCTACCATTCTACATCCAGTCCATATAATCTTCAAATTATAAACATATGCCTGGGATTTCTCACCATCTCCCTAAATACAGACAAAGGCCCAGCAATCTCCTCTAAGTGTTCCTTTGGCGTTGCAAATTTGACTAAACTTTTTTGTAACTTATAAGTGATTTCCCAAATCACTTTGATGATAATCTCAACTCCCTCCTAGGCTTAAGATGCTTGTAAGGTTGTAAGACTCAAGAAGAGTAAGGGTTGTGACTCTCCCACAACCTCCCAGCAAACCCCCCACCCCCACCCCTGCCCCGAAGTGTGATTTCCCCCAAGAGGCTCCTTACCACCCAGTTTCTCTTGCTGCTTTTTGAACATGCACTGTCACACTTCAGAGAACCTCTGGGCAGTCTCTAGGGCTCTAAGTTAATTAAACGTTCGGATAAACAATGAATCTATTTTAGCATAATAAGGCCATTTATCCATGAGATATGTTTGTACTAAACACTAATTTGTTGTTTATTTGAAAGTCAAATTTAATTGGGAGGCCCATATTGCCGTTTGCTAAATCTAGCAATCCTACTATATGCACTTCTTAATATTCACATACAACAGATAAAAAGGGACAAGTGGATGCATGGTCTCGGTATAAGAGTTTCTTCCAGTTTAAAAACTGTAAATTACATATATAGCAGTGGACTGCCTGGCTTGGTCTCAGTAGGAGAAGATCCTTGAGACAGAAAAGGGGGAGGCCTGGTTGGGGATAGAGCACCCTCTCAGAGGCAAGAGGGAGGAGGAATGGGATGAGGAACTGTGGCATAAGGACCAGGATGGGAGGCAATGGTTGGAATGTAAATAAACAAAATAACTTTAAAAGAAACTAATTTATTACTCTCCACCACCGCAAACAAACAACCAAACAAACAAATAACTGCAAATTGCCATTAGAACAACCTGCGTTGTAGAAACCATAGAAGTGCAACACTAAAGAGCCCATGTGAATTTGAGTGAATAACAGACACGGGAGTCAGTTAATGCTCTCTGGATACAAATGAATGCTAAGTGGACCCAAACCCGACCTCTCTATTCTAAGTTTGCAATAGCCAAGGAGTTGGCTACCTTCGCTCGTGTTTTGCTTAATACTCAATCAGAGAGCCGAAGAGTGGGGGAAACCCAAAGTAGGAAAGAGAAAGCTTTGAGTTTCTTCGTTGCAGGTTTTGGCACAGGAACACTGCGGGCAGGCTCCACGGTAGTGGATGATGGAACTAAGCATTGGTTCCAGCAAACACACACACACACACACACACACACACACACACACGGAGCAACAGGTGGGAGGTTTATTAAAGAAAGGGGCGAGGGGAACACAGTCACTGCCTCTGGGAGGCAGAAGGGAAGAAAGGGTGGAGTGGGGGAGGGGGAAACCCAGCTTTTTAATCGGCTGTTATGTATGCGCCATACATAACAGGGGTAACAATGGAAATGTGTCACCACCTCTGGGCAGCTAGTGATGATGAGTCTTGTTGTCTCAGAGTCCCTAGGGGCCGTCCAGGACAGCACCTGGGTTGCTAACAGTGGATGTATCCAAAAGGGTGGAGTGTTTAGTTTAGTCTGGTTGGTCCTAAATTAGTTGAAGCAAAACTTTGAAAAGTTGTCATCCATTATCATTCAAGTCCTGGCCATGGTGACACCTCATCTTACTGGATGGTCAATAGAGATACTGTTAGGACTTCCAGAAGCCTGACTGACAATATGCAGTTTTCTGGGCTTAGCTTCCTGGAACTATTACTGGGGGTGATATCTGAGGGCTTCATTTTTCTTTATAAAATGAGCCTATGGGGTGTGAAGCTGCAGTATGCAAATCAGTGGCCCCTAGACACATATTAGAATTTAAATTCAGTAAAATTAACACCCATTGGTACCCATCCCACTAACCACACCCCAGCCACAAGCAACCACATGTGACTAGTGGCCACCAAATTGGGTAATACAGACATGAAAGATTTGCCACACTGCCAAAAGTTCTATCGAGCAGCACCTGAGAGATAACAAAATGTCTTTAAACTTTGCTCGTTAGACAACAAAATATCCCTAGTGGGGGAAAAAACCCAGCACCATTACCTCCCCCTTGGAAAGTCTCCACATTCTCACTTTCCCTGTGAGTCCCATTTGCTCTATTTTTCCACAACTTGACATTGTTCATTTTGTTTCTTAATTGGCAGATTGTGCTACTGTCCTGTTTATGAGTTCCTTGTTTGCTGGGTTGATCGCCTCCTTTTTCTCACGAGTAGCTTTTAAGTTACTCCAGTGAACACTTACCTTATTCTGCTTTCTTAGAATTGCCTTTTCTCCAGCTGCCCAGCATTAGCCAGAAGCCAAAAGATGCCTACAGTGTGCTGGCACTCCCAAATGCAGTGATTTCCTTGACGGGGCACCCGGCCCAGCGGACCCATCTGTGCCCCTAGAATTAAGTAAAAAATTCTTTAGTCTCAAAGAACAGGAAATCTTACTTCCTGGGCCATTCATTGGTCTGCAACAAGTGTTATTTTTTATCCAGAGGCAGCAGTCACTTTAGACAAGGTCAGGCAACTAATGCAAAGGTAGTGAGAATAAAGATGCCCAGAGCAAGAGTCAGAGATCAGACTTGGGTCACAATCACAATCTCAGGTTTCCTGCGATGCTATAACCTGGATGCTGACACCCAAGGCCTGGTATTCCCAATGCCCTCCAGCTTCATGGCGTTACCCATCATTCTCCTGATATATTTGCTTATGGGCTCAGAGTAATCTGAGTTCATTTTCTGTGATTCACAAGCAAATGAATCCTGATCAGTACACACTTTGGCAAGGGATATTCAGATGCCTTTGCTTTTGCAAAGTGTCACAACAAACATATGACCACCAAGCTCACACTTTTGAGACATTTGTTACACCCAAGGGCTCATCTCCTGAGAGAGGGAATAAAGGAACATGTAGAAAGTAGGTTATAATTGGTAAATCATAAAGTACTATGATTAATAACAGTGCCCACCCTCCAAGTCCTACAGTAAAATATAAAAAAAGGCACAGTGAACATTTCAGTAATATTATCTAGATGATTAAAGTTTCATAATCATTTAAAAAACAATTCTTATTTTTAAAATCTCTATTGCAGCCAGGCGGTGGTGGTGCATGCCTTTAATCCCAGCACTTGGGAGGCAGAGACACGAGGATTTCTGAGTTCGAGATCAGCCTGATCTACAGAGTGAGTTCCAGGACAGTCAGGGCTACACAGAAAAACCCTGTCTCGAAAAAAAAAACTCTATTGTTTATTTTTTCTGTAAATATTTATTAAACACCTTTTATAGGGTGGGTTCTGGGAAACGAATTGTGATTTTTAAATTATAGAATTCCAAAAGCTTCTGAGACTTGTGGTATTACAGCATGAACACATGCCAAACAGCTTCCTGGATTCAATGAGAGAGATGCTGGAAAGGCAATCCCAACCCTCCCTCTGTTGCTGGGCATCCTATAGAGTGTGGATCTCAGAGCATCCTATACAGTGTGGTACCCTGCAGTAAGGACTGTCTGCCTTTCCTCCCAGAACCACATGCAATGGCTTGTCTCCTTCATGGCGAGGCATCTGCTCTCTTTCAAAGATGAATACACCTCCCTTATCTACCCTCAAGCTAATAATTCAATTTCCTGTATACAAGCTTTATCTGCAATTTATTTACATGTTGAGTAAAAGATAATATGGTGAAAAAATAACCTCTTCTCTTTCTCTAGGAACAATGACGGTGTCAGGGTACCAGCTGCTATGTAAGCTGCAGAGCCATGCTTTCCAGTTCCTTATGCTGCACACTGCTGTATTCAGAGGTGCAAGTACCCAGTTCTCACTGAACTTACCAGTGTGGAGTTGAGCGCGAGGGGCCAGTGCTATAAAATCACTGCTGTGCAGAACAAAGGCACTATTTTCCTATTTCTTGTCTGGCATTTCTATAAGCAGAGTAATATCTCCGTTTTACTTTGTAACTTAACAGGAAATAATAAAGTATTGAAAATCAAAGGATAAGTTGGATAAAAAAGGATTGCTGAATAAATAATATGTAGATACATGACAGTTGAATAGATAGATGACTGATATGATTGTTAAATATAGATAAATGATAGATGATTGATAGATATAGATGATAGATAGATAGATAGATAGATAGATAGATAGATAGATAGATAGATGATAGAAATGATTCATAGATGATGGATAGATAGGTGATTGATAGATGATAGTAAATAGATGATAGATTGATATAGATAGGTTATAGATAGCTAAAGTAACTTGACTAGTACTAGATACGAAACTCATTCACATCCTATATAACAATAAAATGTCTTGTTTTGAGAATGTTTTCAATAAAGCATATCCCTAACAAATCCTCATCGATAAGACTAATGTGCAAAAGTTTTTGTAATTTAACTTTACAGGTTACGCTATAAAACTGCTCTGTCAGCAGAGACAATCAAATTGACCCTTATAGAATCAGATTCTCTTTAGAGCATATGATGGTTAATCCCACTTGTTAACTTTATGAGAATCTCCTGAAAGACACATGGTGCTGCAGGATTGACTGCATTAAGTTAACTGAGGTGGGAAGTTTCATTCACTGTTGGTGGCACCAGTGCATGGTTGGGATGCTGGGCTGTTTAGAAAGGAGAAAGTGAACTTAACACACACACATTCATTGTTCCCTGTTTCTTGATGGCAGATTCAATCTAGCCAAGTACCTCAAGATCATGCCACAGTGATTTTCCCCACCATGATGGACAATAACTTTCAATTTTGAGTAAAAATGAACCTTTTCCCCTTGAGTTTCCTTTGTCAGGGCATTTCATCACTGCAACGGGAAAAGAATCTAAGACAAAGGGTACATTAATTTTCCATTGCTGTGACAAAATACCTTTGAAAATTTAATTTAAAGGAAGAAAGATTTATTTTGGCATGTAGTTTTGGAGCTTAGAGTCCATGGTCACTTGGCTCCCTTGGCAAAAAGAGCAAGCAAAGTTTATATCCTGGTGGTCAGGGAGCAAACAAAAAGCAGGGAATAACTATATGCTTCGAGTTCACACCAACAATGACCTCAAACTCAGCATCACCTCTTAATAGTGCATTGAGCTGTGAAGACCAGTTAATTAAATCTCTGAAGAAACCAAGCCCTTTGTGATTGACCCCTCCCAGGACCCCCTCAGGCCACGCCCCAGGCCACTCCCCCAACCCCCACTGCTGACGCTGCTACATTGACATCACTTAGAAGGAAAATAATAGGCCATTTGCACCAGGGAGCAGGGAGGAGGGCAGCTCCAAAGCCTTTTGTACATTGCTTGCCAGGAGAGAGTGATCTCCCAGCAGCACTTTCACTTCTGAGCATGGAGATGAGGTCTCCACCTTCTCTCTGGAGGGGAACATCTAGGAACTCACAGGGCATATGATCAGTGGAGCAGCTGGGACAGAAGTCTTCCTGCCACCATTTGCACTGTGGAGCCAGGTGGCTCCACAGCCTTCTGTGCACAGACCCTGCCAGAAGAGAGTTGGTCTCCCAGGAGTATGGACATAAGCTTACAGGCCCACAGGAGGGACAAGCTCCAGCCAGAGACAGCAAGACCAACTAACACCAGAGATAACTAGATGGTGAAAGTCAAGCACAAGAACCCTACTAACAGAAACCAAGCCTACTTGGCAACATCAGAATCCAGTTCTCCTACCACAGCAAGTCCCGAATACCCAAACACACTGGGAAAATAAGAGTTGGATTTAAAATCTTATCTCATGATGCTGATAGAGGGTTTCAAGAAGGACTTAAATAACTCCCTTAAAGAAATACAGGAGAAATGGTCAACAGATAAAAACCGTTAAAGATAAAACACAAAAATCCCTTAAAGAAATACAGGAAAACATGGGTCAACAGGCAGAAGTCCTTAAAGAGGAAACAAAAAAAATCCCTTAAAAAATTACAGGCAAACACAAACAATCAAGTGAAGGAACTGAACAAAACTATCCAGGATCTAAAAGTGGAAGTAGAAACAATGAAAAAAAATCACAAAAGGAGACATCTCTGGACATAGAAAACCTCTGGAAAGAAATCAGGAGTCATAGATGCAAACATCAACAACAGAATACAAGAGATAGAAGAAAAATCTCAAGTTCTGAAGATACCATAGAAAACATTGACACAACAATCAAAGAAAATGCAAAACCCCAAAAAGCTTATAACCCAAAACATCCAGGAGATCCAGGACACAATAAGAAGACCAAACCTAAGGATTATAGGTGTAGAAAAGAGCAAAGATTTACAACTTAAAGGGCCAGTAAATATCTTCAACAAAATTACAGAAGAAAACTTCCCTAACCTAAAGAAAGAGATGTCCATGAACATACAAGAAGCCTACAGAATTCCAAACAGACTGGACCAGAACAGAAAGTCCTCCCAGCACATAATAATCAAAACACCAAATGCACCAAAGAAAGAAAGAATATTAAAAGCAGTAAGGGAAAAAGGGCAGTAACTTATAAAGGCAGACCTATCAGAATTATACCAAACTTCTCACCAGAGACTATGAAAGCTAGAAGATCCTAGGCAGATCTCATACAGACCCTAAGAGAACACAAATACCAGCCCAGACTACTATACCCAGCAAAACTCTCAATCATCACAAATGGAGAAACCAAGATATCCCATGATAAAACCAAATTTATACAATATCTTCCCACAATATCTTCAGCCCTACAAAAGAAAATACCAAGGAGGGAAACTACACCCTAGAAAAAGCAAGAAAGTAATCTTCTTCCAACAAACCCAAAAGAAGATAACCACACAAACATAAAAATAACATCAAAAAAACAGGACACTACAATCACTATTCCTTACTATCTCTTAACATCAATGGACTCAATTGATTTCCCCAATAATAAGACATAGATTAACAGAAATATTTTTCATGTAAATCTTCAATTTTATCAATAATGTTTGTAATTTCTTTCAATTAATTTAGTATTTTTATGTCTACCATTTCATCTGCATAATTTTCATGATAATCTTCAATTTTAACATATTTTTCTATATATTTCTATTTTATCAGAAATGTTTTTCATGTAAATCTCTGAATTTATCACAAAATGTTTTTAATTCCACCTTCAATTAATTTAGAAAGGTTTTTTTATGTCTACCACTATATCTGTATGTTTCTAATATTTCATTTTAACATGTTTTTCTATATATTTCTTGAATTTTATCAGAAATATTTTCCATGTAAATCTTCAATTTTACCTGAAAATGTTTATAATTCCACTTTCAATCAACTTAGAATTATTTTTATGCCTGCCATTTTATCTGTACAATTTTCCATGATAATCTCCAATTTTAACGTTTTTCTACATTTTTCTTCAATTTTATAAGAAATATTTTCCATGTAAATATTTAATTTTATCACAAAACGTTTCTACTTCCTTTTTCAATTAATTTAGCAATGTTTTTCTGTCTACCATTTTACTCTTTAATTTTTGATGAAAATTGTCAATTTTATCGTGTTTTTCTATATCTCTTCTATTTTACCAGAAATATTTTCCATGTAAATCTCCAATTTTATCATAAAATATTTTTACTTCCTTTTTCAATAAAAAATATAAATAAATAGAAGGAAAACACTAAATCCTGCTTTGATGAAGTGAAAACAAAGGCTTGAGAGGAAAAACAAATCTCTGGATGTCAGTCAGTCACCAAACCTGGACTCTATTGTGGATGCCAAGAAAGGCTTGCTGACAGGAACCTAATATGGTTGTCTCCTGAGAGGCCCTACCAGAGCCATAGAAACACAGCCAACCATTGGAGGAGTTAGAGAAAGGGCTGCAGGAGCTCAAGAGGTTTGCAACCTCATAGGAAGAACAACACCATCAACCAACCAGACCCCTTCAGAGCTCCCAGGGACTAAGCCACCAACCAAGGAGTACACATGGAGGGACCTATGGCTCCAACAGCACATGTAGCAGAGGATGGCCTTGTTAGGCATCAATGGGAGGAGAGCTCCTTGGTCCTATGAAGACTATAGATGCCCCTGTATAGGGGAATCAAGGGCGGGGCTGTGGGAGTGGGGTGGATGGGGAAACACCCTTATAGAAGCTGGGGGAGGGAGGATGGGATAGGGGGTTTCTGGGAGGGGGGGAACCAGGAAAGGGGATAAAATTTGAAAGGTAAATAAAGAAAATATCCAATAAAAACATAAAAAAAAAATCTCTGGATGAGTAAATTCACAATTCCCTGACAAATGCCTCTATGGATCTCAGAATGGGTGCATTTTCAATAGCCTGTACACAGGCTTTGTAGATATTTTGAAATGCCACCTTATTCAATGACTTCCTGATAGTTAATTATAAACACAAATCAGCGCTCTTCCCCCTCCCTCACCACCACCCCCTCCCCGTTAAAGCTTGGGAGGCTGTCTTTTCTGAGTACTGTGAACTATCTCACTTCTTTCTATACATTCTATCCGGTGACCAGGTAATTAAAAAGAGACATTTAAAGAGATGCACAGAAAGTCTCCCTTTTCAAAGTACCTGTCTTCAACGATGCAGATACAGAGATAAAAGAGACAGAGAAGGAGCTGTCACTTGTGGGAGACCTGGGAGGTGGGGGGGATGGTTGTTGGTGCAAACTATTATGGAGAACTCAATTAAGTTCCTTCTTCAAAAATGAGCATCTAAAGCCCAACCAACTACAGACTAAAATATTAAAAATGTTGTCTCTCATCTAGGCTTGTTATCCATTTGTAGGGAAGTGGATTTTTGTAAAGCGCTCCTTAAAACTATACTTTAGATTAGCTTGTAAAAAGGACTTAAATATTTTATGTTGCTTTTTCTCTTCATTTTGAAAGTTTGATGTTAATGGTATAAAGAAACATTGTGATAGTTTGCCTGTTCTTAAACTTTCTTTCAACAAAAGATTTTCCCTATGTATATATGTATGTATGTATGTATATATGTATGTATGTATGTATGTATGTATGTATGTATCTGAGGGCTTGATACTTGATGTATCATAACATATATTAGGGATGAAGGTTCATGCCTGTAACCCCTGTAATCAAGAAGCAGAGACAAGAGAATGACCTTGAGAGGTCCCCTAAAATTAATAAAAAATAAAAACCTTAGGAATGGAAAAGTTTCAGTTTCCCAGGGAAGCAGATTGGGCTCCTCAGAGGAAGCTACCAACACTGGGCTGTTAATCATTGATAGCTCTGACAAAGGGAGAATAAACTCAGAGCTGAGTTCGTTCCTGGAATTTCCTCAAGACTTTACCAAATATAGTGCAATCAACATAACTGCCAATCAGAAACTGACCCATGTAATTTCCCTGGCATCTACCAATGAAGTTTTAGATTACCACACCCTAGCTAAAATTCCCCTGGTTCCTATAAAAGATGTGCACCCCTTTTAAATGATGGAACCATGCATGCAGGCTTCTTGCTTTCTTGAAATAAAATCACTCTTGCCTATTGCATATGTAAGTGGTGACCTCTGTGGTACGGCGCTTTTGGACCTAACGCCCTAAGTTCTAGGCCACCCAGAAGAATGTATCTCAGCCAGAAGACAATCTCAGAAAAGAAAAGCATTCATGATTTCACTCAAAGTGAACAGTATTAGCAGACATAAAAATGATATGAAAATATATTTATGCCACTAAAATTTGACCTCTTCCTTCCAGATCTTGATGGCTTTCATTTATTTCTCTTGTTATTTTATTTGCTTTGCCTTTTGGCAGCAATAGTGGAGTCATCGAACATCGTGTATTGCTCCTACATTTGACAGGCATAAACACTCTTTTCTACCCAGGGATCATCCTTCCTCATCTCTAAGTGATGTGGAGTGTTCTACCAAGAGGCCGAAGCTGATTGTCCATCTACTCTGCAGAAGAGCAACTTGATGAGCGTCAGTGATTTTGCTCCTAAGAGACTCTTGGTCCACATAACCCTTTCTTCTACTTTCTTCTTGCAGAATATGTAAACAATGTACTAAAAGTGAGTCAGAGACATTTCACCTCTTGCTATAGTTTAGGTGAATTTTTATAAAATATAATTTTCCTTGTCTTTGAAAATCTACAAAAGAATTTGCCTACCTACCTGGTTTAATTATGGAGGGTGACTAAGTAGGTAAGGTAGGAATTTTTTATTAGAATTTTAATTCTTTAGTGGTTGTTGGCCTGCACGGGTTTTCAAATTGCTCCTTTGAAGTCCATTATTCTAATTTAACATTATCCTTAAGCATATTTATTTAATTTTGTGCATGATAAATGTAGCTCTTATCTTCACATTTTGCTCTAAGGATTTAGTAAATGTTGAAGACTGACTTCCCTTCCTGCAGAAGGTTGACAAGTCTGTCTTCACTCTATGTCTCTATGGTAATGTGCCACGTTGGGTTCTTTCAATCTTGTCATTGAATGTAGTACAAACCAGCTGCTGTGTTGTGATCTGCCTCTTTATGGTGGCTTATGTTCATCCACTATCAAATGAAACCCAGTGACTTCAACACAAAGACACCATTTCCATGCTCTGCATTTGTGGTGTCTCCCGCAGACTCTTGCAAGGCCAAAGGCAAAGTTCTGCCTTCCAATATGATGTAGAAAGCTGTGTTTGGTATGCTTGTTTTGATTTTCACGATGAACAATAAGCTCTTACCTACTTCTTGGAAGCTGTTAGGGCTGTCAAGAAGAACAGTCTTTTGCATTACATAGTTCAAATGTATTTGACACTGGACTAATGCCAATCAATAGAAGCCAGTACAAAGGTGCTAGAAAAGTCCTGGATAAGGATTGAGAGT